>NC_135349.1:22261166-22290653 GCF_023851605.1 Tamandua tetradactyla
ATCTTGTTGCTGGATTTTTAGATGAAGGGTCACCTTGGAATTTATGCTATTACATTTGCAATCACTAAGCACACTCCCCAGGGATTTTTTGTCAGATATTGGGGATATTGGGCTTATAGTTTGGGGGTGCCACCTATATATGGTATTGCTGGTTTAATTGGGGAGTTTAAGGTTTATATCTTCATTCCCTCTGTTAAGAGAACATTTTCCTATAAGTTTAACTAGTCTTTGGAAATAGTACTTTAATGATCCCATAGTACTTTATGCTATGACTATAATATATCTGTTTTCCTGTTGCTAGGCACTTAACTGGTTTTCAGTATTGAATCATGATAACCAATGCAGTAACATCTTTCTTTGCATGCTCCTTTTTTTCATGTATTTGATTATGTTTCTTGGGATGGATTTGTAGACTTGAAATTATTGGGGTTGAATGATTTGAGTTACATAAACCTCTTGAAAGATATGAAACAACTCTCTGGAGACATTGTAATAATTTATAATAGGAAGTGTGAAATGTGTGCCATCTCACCACATTCAGTGGCATCAAGTATTATCTTCTGTTCTTTCTCCTATTTGAATTCCCAATGATAACTGGTCATCGTTTTCTTTTTTTTAAAAATGAAGATGGGGTGCACAGGTGGTTCAGGGTAGAATGCTCACCTTCCATGTGGGAGACCTGGGTTTGATTCCTGGACCATGCACCTAAAAAAAAAACGGAAAATGAATGTAGCATTATTTTCTGAATTACTTTAGGCATAAAAAATACTAAAATAACTGACAGTATAAAAACTTGTTGTTTCCTAGAGTAAGAATACCACGTATCCCTGCAGCAAATGGTGGGGATCCACAGAATGTCCAGTCTGATCTGAAATCCCGATTTCATTTTTTTTTATTAATTAAAGAAAAAACAAATTAACACAACATTTAGAAATCATTCCATTCTACATATGCAATCAGTAATTCTTAACATCATCACATAGATGCATGATCATCATTTTGTAGTACATTTGCATTGATTTAGAAAAAGAACTAGCAAAACAACAGAAAAAGATATAGAATGTTAATTAGAGAAAAAATAAAAAATAATATAATAGTAAAAAAAAAAGACACAAACAAACAGACAAACAAAAGAAAAACCTATAGCTCAGATGCAGCTTCATTCAGTGTTTTAACATGATTACTTTACAATTAGGTATTATTGTGCTGTCCATTTTAGGGTTTTTGTATCTAGTCCTGTTGCACAGTCTGTATCCCTTCAGCTCCAATTACCCATTATCTTACCCTGTTTCTAAGTCCTGTTCTCTGTTACCAATGACATATTCCAAGTTTATTCTCGAATGTCGGTTCACATCCGTGGAACCATACAGTATTTGTCCTTTAGTTTTTGGCTAGACTCACTCAGCATAATGTTCTCTAGGTCCATCCATGTTATTACATGCTTCATAAGTTTATCCTGTCTTAAAGCTGCATAATATTCCACCGTATGTATATACCACAGTTTGTTTAGCCACTCGTCTGTTGATGGACATTTTGGCTGTTTCCATCTCTTTGCAATTGTAAATAACGCTGCTATTAACATTGGTGTGCAAATGTCCGTTTGTGTCTTTGCCCTTAAGTCCTTTGAGTAGATACCTAGCAATGGTATTGCTGGGTCATATGGCAATCCTAATTCAGTTTTTTGAGGAATCGCCAAACTGCCTTCCACAGTGGTTGCACCATTTGACATTCCCACCAACAGTGGATAAGTGTGCCTCTTTCTCTGCATCCTCTCCAGCACTTGTCATTCTTGGTTTTGTTGATAATGGCCATTCTGGTGGGTGTGAGATGATATCTCATTGTGGTTTTGATTTGCATTTCTCTAATGGCCAGGGACATTGAGCATCTCTTCATGTGTCTTTTGGCCATTTGTACTTCCTCTTCTGAGAGGTGTCTTTTCAAGTCTTTTTCCCGTTTTGTAATTGGGTTGGCTGTCTTTTTGTTGTTGAGTTGGACAATCTCTTTATAAATTCTGGATACTAGACCTTTATCTGATATGTCGTTTCCAAATATTGTCTCCCATTGTGTAGGCTATCTTTCTACTTTCTTGATGAAGTTCTTTGATGCACAAAAGTGTTTAATTTTGAGGAGCTCCCATTTATTTATTTATTTCTTCAGTGCTCTTGCTTTAGGTTTAAGGTCCATAAAACCGCCTCCAATTGTAAGTTTCATAAGATATCTCCCTACATTTTCCTCTAACTGTTTTATGGTCTTAGACCTAATGTTTAGATCTTTGATCCATTTTGAGTTAACTTTTGTATAGGGTGTGAGATACGGGTCTTCTTTCATTCTTTTGCATATGGATATCCAGTTCTCTAGGCACCATTTATTGAAGAGACTGTTCTGTCCCAGGTGAGTTGGCTTGACTACCTTATCAAAGATCAAATGTCCATAGATGAGAGGGCCTATATCTGAGCACTCTATTCGATTCCATTGGTCAATATATCTATCTTTATGCCAATACCATGCTGTTTTGACCACTGTGGCTTCATAATATGCCTTAAAGTCCGGCAGCGTGAGATCTCCAGCTTCGTTTTTTTTCCTCAAGATACTTTTAGCAATTCGGGGCACCCTGCCCTTCCAGATAAATTTGCTTATTGGTTTTTCTATTTCTGAAAAATAAGTTGTTGGGATTTTGATTGGTATTGCATTGAATCTGTAAATCAATTTAGGTAGGATTGACATCTTAACTATATTTAGTCTTCCAATCCATGAACACGGTATGCCCTTCTATCTATTTAGGTCTTCTGTGATTTCTTTTAACAGTTTTTTGTAGTTTTCTTTGTATAGGATTTTTGTCTCTTTAGTTAAATTTATTCCTAGGTATTTTATTCTTTTAGTTGTGATTGTAAATGGGATTCGTTTCTTGATTTTCCCGTCAGCTTGTTCATTGCTAGTGTATAGAAATGCCACAGATTTTTGAATGTTGATCTTGTAACCTGCTACTTTGCTGTACTCATTTATTAGCTCTAGTAGTTTTGTTGTGGATTTTTCCGGGTTTTCTACATATAGTATCATATCGTCTGCAAACAGTGATAGTTTTACTTCTTCCTTCCCAATTTTGATGCCTTGTATTTCTTTTTCTTGTCTAATTGCTCTGGCTAGAACCTCCAACATGATGTGAATTATAGTGGTGATAATGGAAATCCTTGTCTTGTTCCTGATCTTAGGGGGAAAGTTTCCATTTTTCCCCATTGAGGATATTAGCTGTGGGTTTTTCATATATTCCCTCTATCATTTTAAGGAAGTTCCCTTGTATTCCTATCTTTTGAAGTGTTTTCAACAGGAAAGGATGTTGAATCTTGTCAAATGCCTTCTCTGCATCAATTGAGATGATCATGTGATTTTTCTGCTTTGATTTGTTGATATGGTGTATTACATTAATTGATTTTCTTATGTTGAACCATCCTTGCATAGCTGGGATGAATCCTACTTGGTCATGATGTATAATTCTCTTAATGTGTTGTTGGATTCGATTTGCTAGAATTTTGTTGAGGATTTTTGCATCTATATTCATTAGAGAGATCGGCCTGTAGTTTTCTTTTGTTGTAATATCTTTGCCTGGTTTTGGTATGAGGGTGATGTTGGCTTCATAGAATGAATTAGGTAGCTTTCCCTCTGCTTCGATGATTTTGAAGAGTTTGAGGAGAGTTGGTACTAATTCTTTCTGGAATGTTTGATAAAATTCACATGTGAAGCCGTCTGGTCCTGGACTTTTCTTTTACGGAAGCTTTTGAATGACTGATTCAATTTCTTTACTTGTGATTGGTTTGTTGAGGTCATCTATGTCTTCTTGAGTCAAAGTTGGTTGTTCATGTCTTTCCAGGAACCCATCCATTTCATCTAAATTGTTGTATTTATTAGCGTAAAGTTGTTTATACTATCCTGTTATTACCTCCTTTATTTCTCTGAGATCAGTGGTTATGTCTCCTCTTCCATTTCTGATCTTATTTATTTGCATCCTCTTTCTTCTTCTTTTTGTCAATCTTGCTAAGGGCCCATCAATCTTATTGAAATCTCATAGAACCAACTTCTGGTCTTATTGATTTTTTCTACTGTTTTCATGTTTTCAATTTCATTTATTTCTGCTCTAATCTTTGTTATTTCTTTCCTTTTGCTTGCTTTGGGGTTAGTTTGATGTTCTTTCTCCATTTCTTCCAAGTGGACAGTTAATTCCTGAATTTTTGCCTTTTCTTCTTTTCTGATATAGGCATTTAGGGCAATAAATTTCCCTCTTAGCACTGCCTTTGCTGCGTCCCATAGGTTTTGATATGTTGTGTTTTTGTTTTCATTCGCCTCGAGGTATTTACTAATTTCTCTTGCAATTTCTTCTTTCACCCACTCGTTGTTTAAGATTGTGTTGTTGAGCCTCCACATATTTGTGAATTTTCTGGCACTCCATCTATTATTGATTTCCAACTTCATTCCTTTATGATCCGAGAAAATGTTCTGTATGATTTCAATCTTTTTAAATTTGTTAAGACTTGCTTTGTGACCCAGCATATAGTCTATCTTTGAGAATGATCCATGAGTACTTGAGAAAAAGGTGTATCTTGCTGTTGTGGGATGTAATGTCCTATAAATATCGGTTAAGTCTAGCTCATTTATAGTAATATTCAGATTCTCTATTTCTTTATTGATCCTCTATCTAGATGTTCTTTCCATTGATGAGAGTGGTGAATTGAAGTCTCCAACTATTATGGTATATGTGTCTATTTCCCTTTTCAGTGTTTGCAGTGTATTCCTCACGTATTTTGGGGCATTCTGGTTCGGTGCATAAATATTTATGATTGTTATGTCTTCTTGTTTAATTGTTCCTTCTATTAGTATATAGTGTCCTTCTTTGTCTCTTTTAACTGTTTTACATTTGAAATCTAATTTGTTGGATGTTAGTATAGCTACTCCTGCTCTTTTCTGGTTGTTATTTGCATGAAATATCTTTTCCCAACCTTTCACTTTCAACCTATGTTTATCTTTGGGCCTAAGATGTGTTTCCTGTAGACAGCATATAGAAGAATCCTGTTTTTTAATCCATTCTTCCAGTTTATGTCTTTTGATTGGGAAATTCAGTCCATTAACATTTAGTGTTATTACTGTTTGGATAATATTTTCCTCTACCATTTTGCCTTTTGTATTATATATATCATATCTGACTTTCCTTCTTTCTACACTCTTCTCCATACCTCTCTCTTCTGCCTTTTTGGTTCTGACTCTAGTGCTCCCTTTAGTGTTTCTTGCAGAGCTGGTCTCTTGGTCACAAATTCTCTCAGTGACTTTTTGTCTGAGAATGTTTTAATTTCTCCCTCGTTTTTTGAAGGACAATTTTGCTGGATATAGGAGTCTTGGTTGGCAGTTTTTCTCTTTTAGTAATTTAAATATGTCGTCCCACTTTCTTCTAGCTTCCATGGTTTCTGCTGAGAAATCTACACATAGTCTTATTGGGTTTCCCTTGTATCTGATGGATTGTTTTTCTCTTGCTGCTTTCAAGATCCTCTCTTTCTCTTTGACCTCTGACATTCTAACTAGTAAGTGTATTGGAGAACACCTATTTGGGTCTATTCTCTTTGGGGTGCGCTGCACTTCTTGGATCTGTAATTTTAGATCTTTCATAAGAGTTGAGAAATTTTCGGTGATAATTTCTTCTATTAGTTTTTCTCCTCCTTTTCCCTTCTCTTCTCCTTCTGGGGCACCCACAACACATATATTTGTGCGCTTCATATTGTCATTCAATTCCCTGATCCCCTGTTCAAATTTTTCCATTCTTTTCCCTATAGTTTCTGTTTCTTTTTGGAATTCAGATGTTCCATCCTCCAATTCACTAATTCTAGCTTCTGTCTCTTTAAATCTACCATTGTAGGTATCCATTGTTTTTTCCAGCTTTTCTACTTTGTCCTTCACCCCCATAAGTTCTGTGATTTGTTTTTTCAGTTTTTCTATTTCTTCTTTTTGTTCAGCCCATGTCTTCTTCATGTCCTCCCTCAATTTATCGATTTGCTTTTTGAAGAGGTTTTCCATTTGTTTGTAAAATCAATATTAGTTGTCTCAACACCTGTATCTCATTTGAACTATCAGTTTGTTCCTTTGACTGGGCCATATTTTCAATTTTCTGAGCGTGATCCGTTACCTTCTGCTGGTGTCTGGGCATTTAATCAGATTTCCCTTGGTGTAAGACCTCGCAGGGTGAAATATTTTTCTGTGAAATCTCTGGGCTCTGTTTTTCTTATACTGCCCAGTAGGTGGCACTCGTGCCTCTCATCTGTCTGCAGGTCCCAGCAGTAAAAGATGCTGTGGGTCCTTTAACTTTGGAAAACTCTCGCTGTAGTGGGGCGTGGCAAGCCGAAGCGGCTTGGGGAGTGCCAATCCGAATCTCCCAACTGGCCCGGGATCCACGCGCACGGACGTCGCAGCCTCCGCAGCTTGGGGGAATGCCTGTTCAAATTTCCCAGCCGGCCCGGGGCGCCAAGCATGGTGGGGGGGGCGCCAGCCGCCGTGGCTTGGGGAAGTGTCTATCCACCGTTCCCAGCTGGACCAGGAAGCCCCGTGTTTGGAATGGATCCTGGACACCGTTCTCCACAGCTTGGGGCTCTCCGATCCAATTCCTCTAGCTGGTCCTGGGGGTTGTGCGTGGGGGGGGTGCCAGCCGCCGCGGCTGAAGGGGACCACCTGTCCAGTTCTCCCAGCCAGCCCGGGAAGGAGGGAGGGAGGGACTTCCGCTGCTTGCCACCCCGGCCCGGGGAAGCCCCACCCCTCGGCGATCTCACCGGAGCGGGTTCTCCCAGCCAGTCACCCATTCCAGAATGGGGTACACTGTCTTCTTGGTCTCTGTCGTGGCTCCGGGAGCTGTTCTGAATCATTTCTACTTCTCTAGTAGCTGTTCTGGAGGAGGAACTGAGAACCGCGCGTCTTACTACGCCGCCATATTCTCCGGAAGTCCCGATTTCATTTTGAAGACCTTCATTCGGAACAAACCCTGAATTACTTGGCTGAAATAAAGGAGGTACAGAAATTTGCTTCTCACATGGTTTGTGTTCTCATCGTGAGTGACTCTAGAAGGATATATAAAGACAGGTGAACTGTGGCCATGGATAGTCCGGCCATGGAGAGGTTGGACATGGGAGATGGTATAGGTTCTGGAGGAGAGCTGGGCCTGCTCAGACAGCCGATCCTCATTTTCCAAACTGGGTAAACTAAGGGGTTTGGGTTTGCAGGACCCAGTTCCCTGCTGCTATCTCAGAGGCTCTGGGAGAAGACGTACAGGCACCGTTCCCTTTCTTTACTTGGTGTATGAATAAGCACTTCTGCTTTGGATGGTACAGCATCTAAGACCAGCCCATCTTTCTACTCTGTATCCACTGGAACCTCCTCTAGACCCCCACCTCCAGGGTGAGTGCCTGTCTAGGCAGTTTGTAGGTCATGCTTGAGCTACTGAAGGTTTGGGAAGGGTCCATTTTCTTTTGGGAGCTTGGTCCATGCTCAGGGCATGTGCCAGGCCAAATGCAAGACCCTCGGGAAGATTCTCTTGGATTTTGCATATTCCTTCCTGAGTTCCAACTACCCAGCACTTCCTGTTAGTGCTTTCAATGGATAAATGCGGTCACTGCTTTTGTGTAAGCTGTTGCTTTCTACCTCTGGACTCCTGGTTGCTCCCTTCCCCCGACTTATCTCCAGTACACGGTCCCTGGAGATCTTGTTTACCTTGTCTGAGACCATGTAGACCTGATGCACTGGACCTGACTTCTGAGCCCAGCCCATAGTCACACAACCTGCTTGTTCCCAGGGCTGGGCATGGCATTACATAAGACCGTTCCAGGTAGCTGTCATGCTTGGCTGCGATAGAAGCAGCTTTATGCTTCTTGTCTCACACTGGCAACCTTCGCCTGATTTTATTTGCCATCCACCTTCTGTAGGACTTTTAACTGTGATCCCTGACCCTTCTCGCAGGTGCTGTTATAGGTGGCCTATGCAAACCCTGCTGGCTGACTTTTACCGCAATTTACTTTATACTCTATGACCCTATTTTCTTATTGTTTTCAAATGTAGCTTGAGTGAAGCTGTATGCAACTTTTATCTTCCAAAGGTAAATATTTCTAGGTTAGAACTAAAAGGACAATTGTTGGCAAATACTTGTAGGAATGCTCTAGAAATTGCTCAGGAGTCCTTAGAAATCAGACACCATGATGATTAGTTTCCCCATAGCACATTACCACATGTTTTTTGGCTTCAAACAATACGTATTTATTTTCTTGGTTGAGGGTTCCAAACTGGGTCTCACTGGGCTAAAATCAAGATGGCGGCAGAACTGCATTCCTTCAGGAGGTTCCAGGGGACAGTCTGTTTCCTAGCATTGTCTAGTTTCTAGAAGCCATCCACATTCCTTGATGCTGGGTTTCCTTCATCTTTAAAGCATACAGTGGTTGTACAAGTGTTTCTCACTGTGAGAACCTTATGTGATTTCATTGTACCCACTAGATAAAGCAGAACAAGCTCCCTGTTTTAGATCCAGCTAATGAATGATCCCTATTCTGTTAGGATGTGGATATCTTCTAGGATCATTACTCTGCCTACTGAACCACATGAGTCCCTTTCCCAACTCCCTGGCCACTGTCCCTTGGGCTCTGCCCTGCAGTTACGTCTACTTCCTGAATGTGACCCTCTCCTATCCTGCCTGGTATTTCTGCAGTGCTACCTCTGTCCTTTCCTTCTTCCACTTCCTGACAGAAAGCCGATTCATGGGTGGGCCACAGTTGCTCAGCAGGCAGAGTTCTCACCTGCCATGCCAAAGATCCAGGTTCAATTCCCAGTGCCTGCCCACGCAAAAATAAAAAATAAAAAGAAGAAAGCAGATGCATCCATCAAGAGCCTGTTCTAACCCACGACCTCTGTCATGACCTGTCTCCTCTATTCTTCCCTGTTAGAAGAATCCCCAGGGATGGAGATGACTCTCCATATGTCTTCCTGTTACTGGCCTGTGAGTTTCCTAAGGGCAGGGACTAAGCTTTATTTTTCTTACATCTCCAGTGCCTAGTATATTGTATTTGCTGAGAATTTTCTTTAACTCAGAAAAACAAATGAACAAAGCAAATAAGCGGACTTGTGGTTTTGTTAGTCACATGTGACTCGTTTAAATCTGGATATTAAAGGAACATAGAAAGTTAATTTATGGGTTCTCAGTACTTTTTGATAATTGCCATGAATTGAATTTCTGAAAGGCACCACCACAGTTATTGTAAAACTATGTAATAGGAGGATGTGGCCCATTCTGACACAGACATACATTTTTATGGAACTGTATCAGAGAAACTGCTTATGGATGTTGTTTATGGTAATAAAGGTGATTTCATCCACAGATGTCAAAAACCATTTCTAACTCAGAACGCCAATTTGAGTCCTTCCAATTTCCTCCAGTTTTGATAATTAGAAAAGAAAAATTTCCAGGTAAAGCAATTCTTTTAGTACAAAGTATAGCTTAAACAGGGATTGCTTTCCATGCTTTCTTTTGGCACTTGTGTGAGAATTGATAAATGTCGTGCCCTCCTTGGCCGTGGACTTGAAGAGTCAGTTCTTTTTACCTCTGAGCTATCCTGGAAACTGTAATTTTCTTCTTTAACTCCGAAAGTCTCAAGTCAAGGTAAATTCACACAAAATGTCTAAACAACACTTCTAACCCATCAGACTTCTACCTCTTCAACCCAGCAAATTCCAGAGCATTTTTCTTTTGCAACATTGTGGAATTATTCTTAGAAGAGAAACACTGTAGGAAAAAACTTCACTTTGACATATTTTTAATATTCTTGCCAGATTCCAACAGATAGTTCTTAGAGCAGATGGTGTGTTCAGTCTTGTCTAGTGTATCTGAGAACGAAATGAAGGTCACCCTGGAGACGGCCCCTCCAGTGGACAGAAGCTGAAGACTACCTCATCTGTGCCGTCAGCTTGTCCCAAATCTACAAACAGGCATCAGCCAATATTAACCATTCTTCACTGTTGCATGCCATGTTTTTATGAACATGCAATCCATTCCCTTCACCCCCAAGTCTTTCAATTGTGTGATTTTACCTCCTTTCCAGGGAAAGAACTTGGACTCCCCACACCCTGGGTCTTAGGTGCAGCCGTCCTGTTTGTACAGCCCCTGGCCTCAATCCATGAGTTTCTGAATGCCAGTTGGACCAAAAAGTCCATCTTCATCTGCTCCAAGTATTTGGTTTTAAAAAATTCCTGGCAACCAAGAGCCTCCTAGAACCACCATCTATCTGTATGTGAGATTTCTACCTGGGCTATTTTGATGCCTTGGACATTTGATGGAGAGATTTTGACACCTCTGAACAATATTCCCCTTTCCCCTCACTTCAGTAGTAACAAGACATGTGGTGCACAACAGTGATTGTGATTGGAAGGTACATAATGGGTCTTAACCAGAAATGCTCATGCAGCACAGAGCACTCACAGAGTACTCCATATAGTTATATGACTGATGATCTAAAGTACCCAGTTTTGGCTTGCTCAAAACTTTGTTTTTTAGGTGGAAGATGTATGAACTAGAAGTCCACCTGATCATTCTTCTCATTCACCTTGCATGTTTTTTTCCCAGAGAACATATCTTTATTTCCCCCTAATATGTGTCATGGATAAAGGTCAAAATCCAAAATAGTGGATAAAACATTGGTAAAAACTACAGTGTCATGTTAACATGATAGCACTAAATTTGTCCTGCAGTAAAATGACCAGCATTGAAATGGTCTGTGGATACCTTTTGCTTTGTGCAGTACTGGGGAAATTGAATGCATGGTTAGTTTAGGATTATTTAGCACATATAAATGCACATCATGTCTTTCCCTGAGGTACACTTTTGGCATTAATGACCTAGTTTAGTGTAATGCTGATGATAAGCCACAATGCTAATTGCCTTTATTATTACCCTCCCCAAGTCCTTTGCATAAAATGGATTTTAGTACCTGCATACTAATTATGAGATATAGTTTAAAGAATGCAAATATAGTCTGGTTATCCTACCCATGTCATCATAGTCTAATTGCTTAGTTTTAAGATTATATTTCATTTTTAAAGAAATGCATATGGGTACTTTCTCTTTTGGGAATAGCAATGGGGAAAAGAACAAGAGAAATAGGGGATCAATGAAAATGTTATAATTTGTAACTAATTTCTAAGTAGAAATGAAATCAGAATGTGATTGTTAACAGATGTTTCAGTCCATCAACTGACAAAATCATCTATGGTCTAGCATCATCTGTTAATATTTTTTAACAAACTATGATTGTTTTAAATTTGTTATTATAAGAACTAGTATTTTCATTTCTAAATTTGCAGATGTTCCAACGGTGGCAAAAGAGTAACCTGCTTCACGAAATTATCATGGGGACTGCACAAAGCCTGAAGACTCTCATGGATCAGTTTGAAGAAGGAAGTGAGCTGTCGAAGGTGGCAGAAGCTTTGCACACTGTGCTTCTCCTCCTGGATGATAGATTGTCAGCAGCTGGCCCAATAGACCACCATGTATCTCCAAAGATATAAAGCACATTTTCTTGTTTCAATCATGTGTTAGGCTAGATAACACTGAATTTTAAAGAATGAATAATGATGCTATTGGAAGAGAATTCTGTAAAACTACAACTACTCATTGAATTCCTAGTCAGCATGGATTAAATGGAAAATCCAAGTTTTTATTGGGGACTGTTAAGAGGTTCATAACTATTTTTAGCAATCTGGATGCCCGTTCAGATGTTGAAAAAAATCTAATGGGCAACAATACTTAAGAAGCTGTTAGCTTCTGGACTTTTAGGTTTTAAGATTTTGGCATTTGTTTAAAAATGAACCAAAACAGTTAGATGTACTTTTCTGTAAGGAACTACCTATTTCGATCTTTATTTTAGAAGTTTATATATGCTGTGTTTATTGAAGGTCCAAAAATATTTTGAAATTGGAAAGAGGTGGTCACTTCTTTTCTCTCTTCTGAAGTCACAAGTTAAACATCCCAAGGCCTGACGCCTTCATATCCCACTGAGCATATCAGTGTTATAGACACTCTCTTCCTTGTGGTATTGTTTATTGGGTTGGTGTGGCTAAGTGGTGGCAGCTCTTTCTCCTGGCTGAGCCACACCCCTGACAGGTAGTGGACATTCCAAAGAGACTCTGGGCCCTTCAGCAGGGATTCTCCCTTCAGGGCCACGTGTCTGCTGCAGAGCGGCCTCACAGAGTAGGTAGGAGTGGTTACTTACTCATCCAAACCATATAATGTATTTTTACCCTCTTGCAGCAAATACAATCAAGGACAACCATTTCTTTCCCACTTTTCTATATGTTTCTGAGAACACTTCTACTTCCTACTCAATTTCACTCAGAGGGTCAGAGGAATGAGGGATCTCATACCACTTCATCCACTTCAGGAAATCAGGTCTCTATTTTCAGGAAAGAGAAGTGGTGGAAGTCTGGCCAGTGTTAGAAAACACAAGCATACAAAGGTAATGGAGTAGCAGCTTTGCCTTGTAGGATGAGCATGCCACCTGCTGTGGGGGGAAGGCTGACAGGACTCTCCTTGCTCTCTCTGAACCCTCTACAATGACCAGATCATCAGTTTACCTGCTACAGAACAGCAAAACTATGTGTCACACCTGTGCTTAACCCAGGGCTATCATGACACTGGAAAGAGACCTGTAGGAGCCAAGGGTTAATAGAAAACCTATGGAATTTATTGGGAGTGACTGGCTTCAGAGTGGCATTGGCAGTAACTGTGGAGACTGTTATCTGCTTACTTGGAGGACAGTGTGAGAGGGAGAAAATATTTTTTCTTAAGCCCCAAGGTCTTGTTAACTCTCTTGTATGTAGGGAGTAATATACTGAAAAGTAGGCATTCTATTTTACCACAAAATGTATGCATGCTTTTAGTCATGTAAACATATAGCAGGAACTAGTTAAGAATAAATTTGTCTGTAGTCTTTACTGCTAAACTTCAGACCCCGTGATCCCAGTCTCTCTCGTTTTACTTTAACATTCCTTAGGGTCATAACCGTGGCCAACAGATGGTGACCACAAAGGGACTCTAAGAAGGGACTACTCCACTTTCGTGTTAAAATATCCAAGGAAATTGAGTGTCTCTACATGCTGAGTATTCACCACAGAGCAGACCTAGGTCATTTTTGTAAGTCTTTTTGAAGTTTAAAGTAATTTTAATTTTCTTGTAGCATCAGGGTAATGGGAAATCATAGCGGGCGAATGGAGAAGTATATTTGAGTGTTGAAAATATTGTTAGAAACTACAGGGGTCTCAATGAAGACTTCAGAGTCAGTAGAGCTCTTTTCTTTCATACAGAAGCATTGTTATTGGTTTCAGCGTCAAGGCCATAATGTTTTCTATTATTATGATAGATTTAAAAGATTGCTTCTTAACCATACCTTTAGCAGAACAAAAGAAAATTAATTTCTGAGCTTGTTCTTAATGATCTGCCTTCATATAAAAATTCATTTAAACCTGAGTCAGAAAATATTCAATAGGAACAATGCAGAACAAGTGTCAGTACTCATTTATGGTTCGTATGGAATTGTAACAGATTGGTCCCCTAAGGGGTATGCAATTCAGGATTGTAGTTCTGACTCAAAGTGTTCTGTTAAGTTACCTTGGTTTAATCTAAATAATTATTCTACTGAAATTTATACCAATGCTACAAATAAAATCTTGTGACAATGAATGGGAATGGCAGCCCCATCTCCTTTTGTTAGCTTAGACCCTTGACAAATAGCAATTTGGAAACTGGCCATGAGTTTAGCTCCTATTCATATTTGAAAAGGAAGTATATTATCAGAACTTTAAAACTGAAAATTCTTGTTAAAAACTATATATTGATGTTTCAAATATGTATTAACTAAAGTATTTTAAGTATTTAACCTTATTCTAACAAATCTAATTTTGATGGTAATTATGTGTGGCAAAATATTTGTTTAAAATAATGACTTAAGTATGAAAAATATAAAAGTTTTTTTATTAATAGGAAAAAGAGAATAGTTTTATCTTAAGATAAAATGAATAACTGTTACAAAATGAGAAAAATGTAGGACAAAGCCTGAACTAATATAATAATTGCTGAGGGGTTATAAAAATAGAAATTATAGTCAAAATCTAGAAAGATTTAATGAGTCTAAAATGACAATGTTTTCTTGGACTCTTAGTCTGTTCTAATGAAAAGATATTTAAAAAATTTTCTAGATAATCAGTGTAAAAAGCAGAGTCTGTGTTTTATCAAAATAACTTACGTTAACTTTTATCATGTCATTATCTGTATAAAAATACTGATTTTCTCCTGGATATCATTATACTGGCAAGATACCATTTCTTTTCTAGCCCCAAAGCAGGTGGCTTAATCTGTTAATCTAAGTAATACTGCTATAAATGAATCTATTACTGGCTAAATAATATTCAAATCATATAAATACCTAAATTCCTTTAAGCCAAAATATTTTAATGCTTTATCCAGTGTTTATATAAACTACATAAGTATAAATTAAATTTATCCCAAAATAATCATGACTTATGTTGGGAGCAGATCAAATTTGAGGGCTGAATGCAAGGAAAAAATATACTTGCAGAGTCTGTTCTGTTCACTTGATGTTGCCATTACATGCAACTGATGTTGCTATCACATGACCTTGGTAAGAAACAATTAAAATGTGCACTCTAGCTGGGAGGACTGGCTATCCTCCTACAAGAGGTGTACATTACTAAAGATATTTAGGTCCCAGGAAGCATCTTGGTCCCTAGCCAGTTCCCAGAGGACCTAACTGGGCCCAGTCTTGTAAGCAAATTGGAATTTGCCCAGTATTGTGGGAAAATATCATAAAAACTGCATGCACCAAATTTAAAATTAGCAAAAATTCACAACCAATTATAAAAAATCCTCATTTCTGCATTCATTTTCAATCAATCTAATCAATTCATTTTACAAAATCTGGTCATTTACTATAGGTACATGTCATTATTGACACTCTGCTTTCATTTTTGCTACCTGCCACTTTAAGGATTCCTAATTATATGTTACAGAACTTGTTTGATATTTTACAAGGTGATTCTGATTTATTAAGCAAAAGGCAGTTAACAACTGCGACTGGACAAGAATTAAAGTTGATTGAACAATGCATTCAAGAAGGACAGCTTGTTTAAATAGATTTAGAAAAGCCTGTTGATTTTATTATTTTCTTTACCTTGCAATCTCCCACAGGCCTATTTTGGCAAAATGGTGTTTTACAATGGATCTTTCTAACTAAACAATCGAGAAAAACGTTTAAATATGTATTTGCAAAAAATCATTTCTTTAATAGCCAAAGGTCACCAAAAATATCAATTAAAAGGTCACAATCCTAATCCTAATAGTGTATTAACCTCACAAAAGAAGAGGTTCAAAGTCTGTCTTCAGTACCTCTTGGCAAATAGCATTAAGTGATTTTAAAGGACAAATGGATAATCATTTGCCAATATCAAAACTTTTACAATTTCTTAATCATGATGATGAATATGCAACTATATGATGATATTATGAATTACTGATTATATATAGAGAACAGAATAATGATATGCTAGAAATGTTTTTGTTCGTTGAAATTTTTTTAAAAATAAATAAATAAATAAACAAACAAACTTTTACAACTTCTAAAAAGAACAGAATGGGTTTTGCCTAAAATAGATCAGGCTTCCCTGCTAGAAAGAGCCATTACCATCTTTACTAATGGTAATAATAATGGGCAGGCTGCATATATCACCCCAGGGGAAAACAAAAGTTGGAAAACACCTTATATCTCAGCCCAGTGCACTGAATTAGCAGCTGTAATTCAAATATTGCAGAATTTTCCACAATCTCTTAATATTGTTTCTAATTCTAAGTATGTCTGCCAAACAGTTACTCACATTGAGACAGTTTCTTTGTTTGAAAGAGATGAATTGTACCAATTGTTTTTACATTTTACAAATACTAGTCAGAAGTCGAATTATTCCTCTTTTTATCATGGATATAAGAGCTCATACTAATCTTAAAGGTCTTTATCATTACAAAATCAGCAAACAAATACTCTTGTAAGGTATTTGTTTCCCACGTTTCACAAATTAACTCATATTAATAGCAAAGGGCTGCAAAAGAAATTTCTATCTTTATCTAAGCAGCAAGCTCAGAACATTATTAAAACTTGTCCAACAAGTGAACCTTTAAATGCACTCATTTACATCCGGGGTTAATCCTTGAGGTCAAAAAAGCAAATGAATTATGGCAAATGAATGGTACTCATATTTCACATTTTGGTAACATGCAGTATGTACGTGTTATCATAGATACCTGTTCTCATTTCATCTGGGCTACTGCACAATCTGGAGAACATTTCTGTCAAATTCGATCACATTTATTTAATGCTTTTGCTGTTATGGGATGCCCTCAATCTATTAAAATGGACAATGGTCCTGCTTATACAGGAAAGCAATTTCATAAATTTTATACTGCTTTTCATAATATTCATATCAGGAATTCTACATAATCCCTCTGGGCAATATTATTGAGTGAACAAACAGGACGCTAAAGTCTATGCTCATAAAACAAAAAGGGGGAGATCAGGAGGATGATGTTGTGAAAATAAGTACACCAAAAGATCAATTAGCAAAAGCACTGTTTACTTTAAATTTTTTAAACATTTATGATATTTCATCACAGACTCCTGCAGAACAACATTTTAGTAATTTGGAAAAGAAAAGTGATATGACTCAAACAGAACTGCAGCTGCAGCTGATGTATTGGAAAGATGTTAAGGATGATCTATGGAAACCAGGCATGATAAAGGTGTGGGTAGGGGATTTGCTGTTATCATTACAGGTGATGGAACCTTGATTTGGATTCCCTCGAAGAGAATAAAACCCAGACATGTTGAGCTGGGGGAAAATAGTAATAAATGGGTAATGTATATTATAGGACATATAATTTTAATTGCTGAAGGACAGGGACATAATTATACTTATTGGGCTTATATTCCTAACCCACCTTTGCTGCTAGCCCTAACATGGGCCAAAGAGTGGCTTCTAATTTATTATCTCATAATTTCTCATAATGATGTGAAGAAAGTATTGTTATTCTTATTTTAGAGAGGAGAAGCCTCAGAAAGCTTCAGTATCTCTCTCCAGGAAGCCAAGTTAGATTCATCCAGACGGTCCGGGCTCATGTCAGCACACCACCCAAGGGCTGGTAGGTGGAAGTTGTTCAATGAATATTTGCTTAATGACTGGGTGACAAAAATCAGCCAAGAACTTTGTCCATCTACAGCTGCCTTTAATGATAAGGAATTATGAAACCGTCATGGAGGAGGCAAGAAAAGAGGCAGAATAAAGAGAAGAGGAAGAGGAGCTCTGTGAGATAGAAACTACAATGCCCTTTTTATACATGCTGTAACTAGCAACCTTCCAACAGTCTCACATATCTGCACGCCACTCACTGCCTTTGTTTTGGACGATCTTTGTGAGGATGTTCGTATGATGAACAGCCCTGGAGAACAGAGATGGTGGCTCAATCAAAAGTCAGGTCTGTGTGCTGTCCTATAAATATCTCCCTCTAGGACAAAGTTCAGGTGAGTTTACTACCCATCATGAAGGATTCGGGTTCCCTAAGTTTGGGACTTCTCTCCTGTAACCCACTGTGTGTGCGGCTCTCACCTGACCCTCTTCATATCCGCCAGTGGAAATTGTGGGCAGTTGGCACAAGTGCTGGTACTCTGGCAACTACTGTTGCTGTGAGGAATAAACTCCTTTGTCGCTGATCCAGGAGGCTTGTGTCTTCTGCCAACGACCAGGAAACTGTGCTACACTGACTTGTTAGCTTCCAAGTAGGGTAGAATCTCAGGCATGTCACAGTTCTCGACACTAGCTGGATGATAGGGAACCTTGCTAAGTAAGTAACGGGGTCTGGACCTCTGTGTGAGGTAGGCCCCAGGGGCCAGGGCTCCCGCCCTCCGTGCTGGGCTGGTTCCCATGGAGATGGGTTGACTCATCTCAGCTGCAGCCCGCAGTGTAACTGGAAGAAGTGTTTTATTACTACATTCTGAACTGATGAAGTCCAGAGCTCGTTGCATTTTCTCTTCTTTTATTACCCTTGAAATTATTTCCAGCCTTACTCAAAGGCAAAGGAGATGAGCCTCTGTTAGTATATGGCTTGAGGGGCAGAGAAAGTCGCCTGTCTGTAGGCGAGACATTTCCACTGGGAACAATTCACGTTTTCCTGTTAAGGCATTGCTTATTTTAAGACCATGTATGTTGTGAATTGGTTCAACTCACCAAATGGTCATCGGCTATTGGACCCTTAGTTTAAATTAGTTAGTAACTCTGCTTTTCTAACCAGGAAGCTGAGATGGTCAGAGCTCTAAGAAAATGAAAACAAATGCTGAAAAAAGATCCCAAGCATAAGTCAGAAAACATCCAGTTCCTGTATGATGTTTGAACAGTCACCAGACTTCTCAAAACTTTAGTTTCGACTTCCAGAGAAGATGGCAGCTTAGTAAGACATGCGGGTCTTACTTCCTCCAGAACAACTACTAAAGAACTAGAAACAGTACAGAACAGCTCCCGGAGCCACGAGAGAGAACAGACACACAGCATACCCCATTCTGGAATGGCTGGACTGGCTAAAAGACTCCGCTGCGGGAAATAGACACATCTACCATAATAGTTGAAGGCTTCAATTCCCCACTCTCATCAATGGACAGAACATCTAGACAGAGGATTAATAAAGAAATAGAGAATTTGAATATTATAATAAATGAGCTAGACTTAACAGACATTTACAGGACATTACACCCCACAACAGCAGGATACACCTTTTTCTCAAGTGCCCATGGATCATTCTCAAAGATAGACCATATGATGGTCACAAAACAAGTCTCAACAAATTTAAAAAGATTGAAATCATACACAACACCTTCTTGGATCATAAAGGAATGAAGTTGGAAATCAATAGTAGGCAGAGTGCCAGAAAATTCACAAATACGTGGAGACTCAACAACACACCCTTAAACAACAAGTGAGTCAAGGAAGAAATTACAAGAGAAATTAGTAAATATCTCGAGGCGAGTGAAAATGAAAACACAACATATCAAAACCTATGGGATGCAGCAAAGGCAGTGCTAAGAGGGAAATTTATTGCCCTAAATGCCTATATCAGAAAAGAAGAAAGGGCAAAAATTCAGGAATTAACTGTCCACTTGGAAGAACTGGAGAAAGAACAGCAAACTAACCCCAAAGCAAGCAAAAGGAAAGAAATAACCAAGATTAGAGCAGAAATAAATGAAATTGAGAACATGAAAACAATAGAGAAAATCAATAAGACCAGAAGTTGGTTTCTATGAGAAAATCAACAAGATTGATGGGCCCTTAGCAAGATTGACAAAAAGAAGAAGAGAGAGGACGCAAATAAATAAGATCAGAGATGGAAGAGGAGATATAACAACTGACCTCACAGAAATAAAGGAGGTAATAACAGGATATATGAACAACTTTATGCTAATAAATACAACAATGTAGATGAAATGGACAGGTTCCTGGAAAGGCATGAACAACCAACTTTGACTCAAGAAGAAATAGATGACCTCAACAAACCAATCACAAGTAAAGAAATTGAATCAGTCATTCAAAAGCTTCCCAAAAAGAAAAGTCCAGGACCAGACGGCTTCCCATGTGCATTCTACCAAACATTCCAGAAAGAATTAGTACCAACTCTGCTCAGACTCTTCAAAAAAATTGAAGTGGAGGGAAAGCTACCTAATTCATTCCATGAAGCCAACATCACCCTCATACCAAAACCAGGCAAAGATATTACAAAAAAGAAAACTACAGATCAATCTCTCTAATGAATACAGATGCAAAAATCCTCAACAAAATTCTAGCAAATTGAATCCAACAACACATTAAAAGAATTATACATCATGACCAAGTAGGATTCATCCCAGCTATGCAAGGATGGTTCAACATAAGAAAATCAATTAATGTAATACACCATATCAACAAATCAAAGCAGAAAAATCACATGATCATCTCAATTGATGCAGAGAAGGCATTTGACAAGATTCAACATCCTTTCCTGTTGAAAACACTTCAAAGGATAGGAATACAAGGCAACTTCCTTAAAATGATAGAGGGAATATATGAAAAACCCACAGCTAATATCATCCTCAATGGGGAAAAACTGAAAACTTTCCCCCTAAGATCAGGAACAAGACAAAGATGTCCATTATCACCACTATAATTCAACATCGTGTTGGAGGTTCTAGCCAGAGCAATTAGACAAGAAAAAGAAATACAAGGCATCAAAATTGGGAAGGAAGAAGTAAAACTATCACTGTTTGCAGACGATATGATACTATACGCCGAAAACCCAGAAAAATCCACAACAAAACTACTAGAGCTAATAAGTGAGTATAGCAAAGTAGCAGGTTATAAGATCAACATTCAAAAATCTGTAGTCTTTCTCTACACTAGCAATGGACAAGCTGAGGGGAAATGAAGAAACGAATTCCATTTACAAATGCAACTAAAAGAATAAAATACTTAGGAATAAATTTAACTAAAGAGACAAAAGACCTATACAAAGAAAACTACAAAAAACTGTTAAAAGAAATCACAGAAGACCTAAATAGATGGAAGGGCATACCGTGTTCATGGATTGGAAGACTAAATATAGTAAAGATGTCAATTCTACCTAAATTGATTTACAGATTCAATGCAATACCAATCAAAATCCCAACAACTTATTTTTCAGAAATAGAAAAACCAATAAGCAAATTTATCTGGAAGGGCAGGGTGCCCCGAATTGCTAAAAGTATCTTGAGGAAAAAAAATGAAGCTGGAGGTCTCACGCTGCCATACTTTAAGGCATATTATGAAGCCACAGTGGTCAAAACAGCATGTTATTGGCATAAAGATAGATATATTGACCAATGGAATCAAATAGAGTGCTCAGATATAGACCCTCTCATCTATGGACATTTGATCTTTGATAAGGCAGTCAAGCCAACTCACCTGGGACAGAACAGTCTCTTCAATAAATGGTGCCTAGAGAACTGGATATCCATATGCAAAAGAATGAAAGAGGACCCGTATCTCACACCCTATACAAAAGTTAACTCAAAATGGATCAAAGATCTAAACATTAGGTCTAAGACCATAAAACAGTTAGAGGAAAATGTAGGGAGATATCTTATGAATCTTACAATTGGAGGCGGTTTTATGGACCTTAAACCTAAAGCAAGAGCACTGAAGAAAGAAAAAAATAAATGTGAGCTCCTCAGAATTAAACACTTTTGTGCATCAAAGAACTTCATCAAGAAAGTAGAAGGACAGCCTACACAATGGGAGACAATATTTGGAAATGATATATCAGATAAAGGTCTATATCCAGAATTTATAAAGAGATTGTTCAACTCAACAACAAAAAGACAGCCAACCCAATTACAAAATGGGAAAAAGACTTGAACAGACACCTCTCAGAAGAGGAAATACAAATGGCCAAAAGGCACATGAAGAGATGCTCAATGTCCCTGGCCATTAGAGAAATGCAAATCAAAACCACAATGAGATATCATCTCACACCCACCAGAATGGCCATTATCAACAAAACCAAGAATGACAAGTGCTGGAGAGGATGCGGAGAAAGAGGCACACTTATCCATTGTTGGTGGGAATGTCAAATGGTGCAACCACTGTGGAAGGCAGTTTGGTGGTTCCTCAAAAAGCTGAATATAGAATTACCATACGACCCAGCAATACCATTGTTAAGTGTCTACTCAAAGGACTTAAGGGCAAAGACACAAACGGACATTTGCACACCAATGTTTATAGCAGGATTATTTACAATTGCAAAGAGATGGAAATAGCCAAAATGTCCATCAACAGACGAGTGACTAAACAAACTGTGGTATATACATACGATGGAATATTATGCAGCTTTAAGACAGAATAAACTTATGAAGCATGTAATGACATGGATGGACCTAGAGAACATTATGCTGAGTGAGACTAGCCAAAAACTAAAGGACAAATACTGTATGGTCCCACTGATGTGAACCGACATTAGAGAATAAACTTGGAATATGTCATTGGTAACAGAGACCATCAGGAATTAGAAATAGAGTAAGATAATGGGTAATTGAGCTGAAGGGATACAGACTGTGCAACAGGATTAGATACAAAAACTCAAAAATGGACAGCACAATACTACCTAATTGTAATGTAATTATGTTAAAACACTGAATGAAGCTGCATCTGAGCAATAGTTTTTTTTTTTGGTTTTTTTGTTTGTTTCTTTATATTTTTTGAATTTTTTATTTTTATTTTTTCTCTATATTATCATTTTACTTCTTTTTCTGTTGTCTTGCTATTTCTTTTTCTAAATCGATGCAAATGTACTAAGAAATGATGATCATACATCTTTGTGATGATATTAAGAATCACTGATTGCATACGTAGAATGGAATGATTTCTAAATGTTGTGTTAGTTAATTTATTTTAATAAAAAAAAAACACAATGAGATACCACTTCATGCTCACCAGATTGGCCATTATATTAAAAAGGAAAATAAATGTTGGTGGGCATGCAATGACATAAGAAGCCTCATACATTATTTTTGGGAATGTAAAATGGTGTGGCCCCTGTGGAAAACAGTTTGGCAGCTCCTCAGATGTTAAGTATAGAATTAGCATATGACCCAGTAATCCCACTTGTAGGTGTAAACTGAAAGAATTGAAAGCAGGGACTAGAACAGTTGTCTGTACACCAACATTCATAGCAGAATTATTCACAGCGACCAGAAGACAAAAACAATCCGGGTGCCCATGAACGGAAGAATGGATAAACAAAATGCCAGATGTCCATACAGTAGAATGTTATTCAACTGTGAAAAGGAATGAAGTGCGGACACTTGCAGCAACACAGATGAACCTTGAGGATGTCATGTTGAGTGAAATGAGCCAGACACAAAAGGACAGTTATTATGTGGGATCTCACTTCCATGAAGTAACTGGAATATACATATTCATAGAGACAGAAATTAAAATGTAGATTAGCGGGGCCAGAAGCAGGGTTGGGGATGCAGGCTTAATGCTTCAACGGTACCGTTTCTGTCTGGGGTAAAGGAAAAGTTTTGGTGGTGGATAGTGGCACATCATGAATGTAATTAACAACACTGAATTGTATACTTGAAAGAGGTTAAAATACAAATGTTACGTTGCATGTGTGTTACCACAATGCCATTTTTTTTTTATTTAAGTTGCAGGAAATCCTGGTGATTAGCAGTCTAAACTCGAGAGCTAACCTAGCTGAGCCTGAATTTTTTCTACCACTTGCCAATCGTATAATGGTAGGCAAGCTGCTGAATGCTTTTTATTTCTTATGTTTTTATTTTTGGCATGGGCTGCCAAACCTTTCTGCACCTTCCTTTACTCAGTCGTAAATGGGCATAATAATAGTACTTGTTCTACTGGATTGTAGAAGGATTCAATGACTTAGTTCATGTGAAGTAGTACGAATAGGAAGTACTCAAGTGTTAGTTTTACTATTATTAGCATTATTATTAGGAAAACAAGGAGAGGAGGCCCATGCAGGAAGCAGGCTTTCTGAACAGACTTCACATTAAATATCACCACCATGCCTGGTGCCTTAGAAACAGATGACGTGTACTCTCCTTCCTCGATACCTACAGCTTTGAGGTATACACACTTCTAGGTATTGTGGGTGGCTGCAAGTCAAATTTTAGGCTTACTCTTCTTTTGTTCCCCCTGCCCTACAGCTTCCCCTCCTTGGTGCCCTCATGCTCCTTCTCCAGTTAGAAACTGCACTGAGGAATAGAACCAATAGAGTCACTCACACTAGAGTCTAAATGCCTGATGAGGGCATGTACCTTTCTTCCTAGTGCTGTCTGCATTTTCTTAAAGGTACAATGTCTCTAACCAGTCAAGTGAATCTAATAGTAAAAGTTTTGGTATCAAAGATCCCCACCCCCTCACTTTCCTTCCCAATCACCAACCCCCATTCCTATAAATGTACGTGCACTCTTAGCCAGTCTTGTACACTTTGGTCATGGTGAAAGAGGAGATCCCCTTTTGTCTGAGCCAATGATTCTTCGAGCCCTAGAGCCTAGCCCAGCCACCTCCTGGGAGAGCTCACTTCCTCCATAATGCCATCTCTTTCTATGTATTCAGTATTCCCAGGGTCCAGGCACATTCAAGTTAGGATTTAAACATGGCAAGTAGATACTAGCTTAAAAAGTAAAAAATATATGCAAAAATAAAACCCTCTTTGCCCTTACAACCTGCTCTGTACTTGGAGTATACTTTTCCTTCTCTGTGTGTGCAACAGTCTTGGAAGCATTGCTGTCATTCTCTGTCTCCTGCTCCATACTGCCCTTCACTACTCAACCCACTGGTTGAGTCTACCTGCCACAACTCCCCCAGTGAACTGTCTGTTTTTATTTTTTATTGATATATTATATAGTCACAAACCATGTATTCATTCAAAGTCTACAATCAGTGATTTACAAAATCGTATAGCTGTGCATTTATCATCACAATTGACTTTTTTTTCTTTTTTGTGAAAAATAACATATATAACAAAAAAAGCAATAAATTTCAAACACATTGCAACAGTTAGTTGTCGAACAGATTTCAGAGTTTGGTATGGGTTACAGTTCCACAATTATAGATTTTTACTTCTAGCTTCTCTAAGATACTGGAGACTAAAAGAAATATCAATATAATGATTCAGCACTCATACTCATTCGTTAAATCCTACTTCCTCTGTGTGACTCTACCATCACCTTTGATCGTTCTCCCATTCTTTAGGGGTATTTGGGCTCTGCCCATTCTAACTTTTTCATGTTGGAAGAGGTTGTCAATGATGTGGGGTAGGGGGATGGAACTAGTTGATGTTTTGGAGCGTCTCGGCCCTCTGTGTTTCAGGATTTACCTGGTCCAGGGACCCATCTGGAGGTTGTAGGTTTCTGAAAAGTTACTCTAGTGCTGGAAACTTTGTAGAACCTTATATATTGCCTTAGGTATTCTTTAGGATTGGCAGGAATGGTTTTGGTTGGGATTTGGCAAGTTATGATAGGTAACAATGTCTAACTGAAGCCTGCATAAGAGTGACCTCCAGAGTAGCCTCTTGACTCTACTTGAACTCTCCCAGCCACTGCTACCTTATTTTTTACACTTCTTTGCCCCATTTTTTGTCAGGATGGAATTGTTGATCCTGTGCTGCCCGGGCCAGGCTCATCCCTGGGAATCATCTCCCACACTTTCACTCCTGGATGTTATGTCCTATATAGGGGGAAGGGCAATGATTTCATTTGCAGAGTTGGGCTTAGAGAGACAGAGGCCACATCTGAGCAACAAAAGAGGTCCTCTGGAAGTGACACTTAGGCATACCTATAGGTAGGCTAAGCTTCTCTGCTACCTGCATAAGCTTCACAAGAGTAAGCCTCAAGATCAAGAACTTGGCCTATTGATTCAGGTGTCCCTAATGTTTGACACAGTATCGGGTTTCCCCAGTGGTAAAGTTTAATAGTTCCATATTTTTTCTCCCATCCCTCAAGGAACTTTGCCAATACTTTTTGATTATCTGCTTAATATACTCTGGGATGTATCCAGGCATTACATTAAGCTATACAGGATTAAAGACCCTTATTCTTATTCTAGGCTCCCTGTGTTTGGATTGTTTACATGATTTATCCAGACAGGTTGAATTAGATTATGTGCTACAGAAAATTTAGGTTCTGGACAAAATAAGCCTTTCTTCCTTTGGTCTCAAAGAGTAGATGAAGTTCTAAAATACAGACAATGTCATCCTTATCCTGCATTCTGAATTGTCTTAATCCCAACCTGATCAGCTTCCTTTTTATCTCTAAATACCAGGTCATACATATATAAAATAGCCTCTCAAAATCCAGAAATAACAATTATGCTATGGACTAAATGTGCCTATTAATAAGAGCTTACAATCTAAGCTCCTGTTTTCTTCTAAATATTTTCTAAATGAGACCATATAACATTTGCTGTTTTGTTTCTGGCTTATTTTGCCTCACCAAATGTCCCACAGGTTCCTTCACCATGTCGCATGCCTCACAAGTTCATTCCTTCTTGTAGCAGCACAATATCCGATCATATGTATACACTGACCTGTCCTTTTAAGGTGTCACCTATAGTGGACAATTTTTAAATTAATCACTTTTTATTGGAAGAGTAGACTATGATATAGAAATTGTGATATAGTCATACAGTGGGTCCTGCACAGCAGTGACAGGATGTCCTAGAGGTACAAGTTTTAATATTTCAGCATGGAAATTTCTCAGAAATATATTCCTGAGTGGAAAAAATAAGTTGCAAAGGAATATCTAGAATATGCTGTCTTATAAAGTTTAAAAACATGGAAAATATACACTGAGTGTGGCTATATACACCTACAAAGGATGTCTGGGAACATTCAGAGAAATAATAAATACCCACGTCAAACTCGAGGTTCTTCCTCAGAAATAAACAAGAGGAATAGATTTTTAGATTGTATTTGTAAAATTGTATTTCTGTAATTGGGTAGAGGACATTTGCTTCTATTATCATTGACTTTTTAAAACTTAATTGAGGTATAACTTACATACCGTGAAATTCACATTTCGCCTGTGCAATGCAGGGCCTTTTAGTAAATGTACAGTTTTATAACCATCTCCACAGTCTAATTTAGAGCATCTCTATCACCCCCAAAGTAAATCTCATGGCTTACTGCAATGACTCTTTGTTCTCACCCCTAAACCCAGGCATCCACTAATCTCCTTTCTGTTTCTATGGATTTGCCTTTTCTGGACATTCCATATAAATGTGGTGTTTTGTACCTGGCTTCTTTCACTTAGCATCGTGTTTCGAAGGTTCGACCATGTCGCAGCACATATCCGTACTTCATTCCTTTTTACTGCCAAATGATGCGCCATTGTGTGGCACCTGTCGTTTATCCATTCATCAGATGAGGGACCTTGATTTCATCTTCCTTGGGTAGATAACTAGGAGTGGAATTGCTGGATCATATGGTAAATTTATGTTTAACTTTTAAAGAATCTGCCAAACTGTTTTCCTTCCCATCAGCAGTACACGAGGGTTCCAATTTCTCCACTGCCTCAACAACACCCATAATCTGTCTTTTTCATTTATAGCCATCCTGGTGGATGTGAAATGGCATCTCATTGGAGTTTTGATTTTCCTTTCCCTGGCAGCAATGATATTGATGACCGTTACATGTGTTTATTGACCATTTGTCTCTCTATTTTGGGGAAATGTACATGTCTATTCAAATCTTCTGCCCATCTTTAAATTGAGTGACTTGTGCTCTTATTAAGAAGTTGTAAGAGTTTTGTATGTATTCTGGATACAATATCTCTAGTTTTTATTTCCTGAAGCATGTGGTAATAATTTTTTTTCTCAGTCTGTGAGTGCTCCAAGGGAGGATATTTAAAGTTCTAGGGCCGTCAAAGTGCTTCTCAAGGGAGCAGCGCTGACTGGCAATTCCCACAGGTGTCTAACCCTCCATGCTGGGTTCCTTCCCTTTGTGTGACCAATTCATCCAAGTAGAGTATGTCTGTCAGTCTGCCCAACAGCAAGAGCTGGGTGCAGTCTGACTTTAGTGTCATCTGCCCTGAATTCTAAGTTAAAGCCCCTTCCGTAATAATGTTTGCTCCTGAAGTCTAGAGCAGCCAAGTGAGTGACAGGAACCTATAATGAGATCCTCTCCTGGGCTCTTAGTCTTAATATATGCACAGGTTTGCCTCTTTATCTCCAAAGAGGCCCTCGGGGCATGCAGCACTGTTAGCAGGCTAGTTGGTAGAGTTCAGAAACTGCTGACTCTAGAAAAGTCCATTTCTAAAGGACTCAAGAGTCACTGTAATGTCAGTCCCACTCACCACACTTCTCCCTCTGATCCTTTTCCCTTTGCCCTGCAGTGCACTTTCTCTAAATCTTCCTCTTGCATGAGCAGCAGCCGTTTGGTGGGCAAAGGAGCATTAAACATGCCGTTAACAGCATCATGGAAATCGTAACTCATGAAGTACCCTGGGTTTCCAAGAGAGAGAATTGATAGGTGACAACAGAAAGGTTTTTAAATGCCAGAAGAAATTACCATTTTAGTAAAGTCTGATTCTTGTACTAAGCCAACCCAATTTCTTACTCTTTAACATAATATTGTTGTCTTGTCCATCAGGGCACATATTACTAAGAGGACTGACTTACCCAGGTGGTGCTGGGTAAGTTCCTCATCTGTGACAACACATTCCATCCTAAATGATGTTCCTAAGACTCCCAGGAGTCTGGGATCTAGAATGAGAAGCCAAGAAAGTGTGAAGGAATGTGTGTTCTTATCTTCCATGTGTGTCTTCATCTGCTGTATCCAGTCAGCGTCATGAGTTATCGTATAACCAAGACTGAATTTTGGAGAGCTGGGGAAACAAAATAGCAAAACAAGCCCTGAAGACGAAAATGTCTTCAGTTGATCATTTTACCTTCTAGATTGTAAATGCATAATCGGTCAATCTGTTGAATATTGATTGAAGGATTGATATCGAGTGACTAAGGCAACCTGACATACCTCCTAGTACTTAATGAAAGTTGTTGGCATTTTTCCACTTGCTGGAGAATACCACGTTTGTAGCATCTTTCTGTCTGAGTCCTCACCCAGAGAAGTCCCTAGAGGTGTTTCCACTTATAGCGTCTGGTATCTGGACTTATTTCCTCCTCCATTAATTTATATTTTTGTTTATTTTATTAGCACTGCTCCTGTCACTGCAAATGATTCTTGTTAATCCTTTGGTTTTAGAGTTTGCAATATTAACTGGCCCTTACCCAGCATCACAGATCTGAGTTACAGTTGTCTTTTTCACTTCTTCCCTTGTGAAGCACAAGCAAATGACCAAGCTCTTGGAATCTGGGTGTGTTTTGGTTTGGTATGGTTTTGATTTTCATTTACTTTGCTTTGCACTTCTGAGAACTCCTCTACTTAGGAGCAATGCTCCTCTCCCACTTTAAGTACCTCTTCTCCTTGGCAGTCAAATGTGGACAGAAGTATAATATGCATTGGATCAACATACCTGAAGTACCATGCAAAGCTTAGTTCTTGATTATCTGACAGTCAACCACCACAATGCATCTGCTATTTTCACTTGCACTACTAGTAAAAATTCTTTACATGCATCGTAGAATGTCAGCATGGCTGCCAGGCTCTTGCCTCTTCTATTGTGTTTATCAGGCCATACAACTCAAAAGTTCTTTTCCCTGCTTGTTTGAATTGTGTTCTTTGCTATTCTGGCTGGTAGAAGAGTTCATTATAATTAGATATAATTTTTCTGAGATTGGATAAAATAATTCACTCTCTTTTTTTATTAGTATCACACATCAAATTGAGAC
>NC_135349.1:22291153-22294734 GCF_023851605.1 Tamandua tetradactyla
CTCAATTTGATGTGTGATACTAATAAAAAAAAGAGTGAATTATTTTATCCAATCTCAGAAAAATTATATCTAATTATAATGAACTCTTCTACCAGCCAGAATAGCAAAGAACACAATTCAAACAAGCAGGGAGAACTTTTGAGTTGTATGGCCTGATAAACACAATAGAAGAGGCAAAGAGCCTGGCAGCCATGCTGACATTCTACGATGCCCCTGTTACTGGGAAGGGAAGTCAGAAGTGGAGGGTGGAGGCTCCCTGGCATGTAGGAGCCATGGGTTAAAACAAGACCTGTGGGTTTTGTTGGGAGCAGCTGGCCTCAGGATGGCAGCAGTAAACTGTGGAGATTGTTATGTAGAGCAGTCTGGGAGGAAAAGAATGTTTACCCCAAATGGTTATGTTAAGTATGAAGGAAGAACACTGAAAGATAAGAACTTTGTTCCCTTAGGAAATGCATGCCTGCCTATTGACATCCTGTGGTATATAACCAGGATCTGGTTAAGAATAAAGTTGTCTGAAGTCTTTCCGAAGTAAACTCAAGCTTCAGACCCCCTGAGCCCATCTGTGTCTTTCTTTCTTTCTTTCTTTCTTCCTTTCTTTTTTTCTCATCATTCCTTAATATCCTTCGAGCTCCGTTTCAGTAGGAAGCAACACTGGCAGGATGAGAACACAGAATTCTAGCTGTCCTTGCTAGAGAATCAACAAGAAGAGAAGAGACATGAGACATGAGTTGACAGAGAAAGAGGAAAAGTACCAAGAAGAGGAAAGAGGATAGTGGCTATTGCAGTTGCAGCTTTGGGACTAAAGGAGAGAAAGGAGCCCATGGGGAGGGTGAAGCAGAGCTCCTGGACCGGGAACAAGATGGGGTGGGGGCCGCCAGCTACCAGAGCAGGGCCTTCCTGAACTTTCTTGATTGCCACTCACAGGAAGAAATACATTTTCCTTTCTGACCTTATATGCATATATTTATTTACAGAGAAACAAGTTTCCCCAAACAGCATTTATATGATATACAGTATTTTCTATTATAATCTGGGTCATATTTTAAAATGCTGGTTATGATTTACTGAGCTGCTTTCATGAGTCACTAATATGTCGCCGCTGCCCTTTGAAAAACAGTGAGCCAGACAGCCTTGGTAGACGTTGCCCTGGGGGTGCTTCTCCTTGCATATGAAACCATCCCTGGGGAGCACATGGACACAGCTGCAGCTGTGCTTTGGTGATTAGAGCCAGCTGCCCAAAGAACTCTCTTCCAGAGCACCATCACTCGGCAAGGAAAAGTGTGTTCGTGTATAACCAAAGTTTGTAGAAAACGCTGCACTGAATAGACAGATTTTCCTAGCTTATATTTTCAAATAAACAAAAACATAAAGACAAACTAAAGCAACATTTAAATATAAATATACATACACGTGCAAATAAGTAATCCACTTCTCTCTTATAGGCAATCCATTCTTTAGAGCAGAACTGACTACCTGCCAAATCCTGAAATCTGTTTATATGTCTCTTGATTATAAATGCACAAACACAAACACACACTCACAATAAAGGAAAGACTCCAGGGATAACACTTCCTGTTTTTTGTTTTTTATACACGCGGTTTTTATCTGAGATGTGAGACCATGAAGCAGGGCTCTGCTGTCAACCCTCCGACCCACAGCTTCCTGGGGTTGGGTCCCTATTTCTTTGCGGGCATCCCCTCAAAATGTTGTCACTGCAGAGAAATGTGCTTTACAGAATGTGGGAGAGCTGCAGTCCGATATGGTTTTCAAGGACGCTGACGCTGTAAGCATCCCCTTAAAAGGAATCACATGGTATGTGTGTCTGTCCTGCTGGCACGTGAACAGAAGCCTGGCTACAAAAACACCATGTACAACAGGACTTGAGCTTTGTAGAACTGGAAATAGTTGATTAAAAAATAACAACAAGCGATACCTACTATAATGTTGGCTTTTTTAAAAAAATTAAGTTTAAGAATACATGACCACTTAATTTTATAGACTTGCTATGGGTGGGTCATAAATTAAGTGTTGTATGAAACTGCATTGATGCCAGTGCAGAGGGAAACCTCCTCATGTACACAGTTCATGGTGTCCAGAAGGTAAATTCAGACCTTTTGAAAAAGCACATTCATTGATGTTTATTCTGAAATTATGTAGAAGTTTCTCCTGAAGTGCCTCTTCCCTGGGAAGCTGCACTGGGACAACGGATAGGACATGACTGGAGCTTTCACAGAGCTGTGCTTTGGGCGATCTGACAGGCCTGGGCTGCTGGGGACAGAGCTGCCTATAGCTTTCAGGTGAGTGGGGGCTGCTTTAAGGACCTGGGGACTTGGGTAAGTGGCAGGGAGCGGGAAGAGAGGCAAAATGTGGTGGCTGCACTATGTGGACAGTGTCATGCAGTTAAAGGTAGCAGGCGAGATGAAGCTAGGGGAACCCAGACGAATTGCACGAGGCTAACGCCTGTGGCACTGGCTGCAGTATGACACTAGAAGCAACCCAGATGTTCCACAGTGACCCCAGGGGCTGCAAGAGCCGTGATCACCAGGGGATATTCTGAAGGGAAAAAACAAGGGGGAGGGAAAGCATGCTTTGTATGCTACCATCTATTTAAAATATATATATATATATATATATATGTATGTATACACACCATACACATGCACCAAATTAGGTTTAAACGATAATGGAAGGACAGAATAAAAACTAAAAAACCAAAATAGTAACTATGGGAGAGAGACTGATCAAGGTGGAGAGGACAGGGATAAGAGTTAGTCTACTCTGAATACATCTTGTTTTGTAGATTTGACTCTGGAACCAAGCAAATACTTTAAATAGCTATAGAAAGAGATTAAATTTTTAAAGTACTTGTTACAGATCAAAGGCAAAGTGAAACAAAAGACCATGTGAATTGAATTGGTGACATAAGTGTAAAGGAAGGAAATAATTCAAGTAAATTTGAAGTGCAGCAATTTGACTAAACATCCCTAGTGGGATATGTACTGTGGTAGTTTAGGTTCAGGTGTCAACTGGGCCAGGTGAAGGTGCCTGGTTCTATTGCTGTGGACATGAGTCAACAGCATGTGATCCTCATCTGTCACTGATTACATCTGCCGTTGGCTAGGAGGTGTGCCTGCTGTAATGAATGATGTTTGACTTAATTGGGTGGTGCTTAAATGAGAGAGCACAACATAGCACAACCCAAGCAGCTCAGCCCAGGCCTTTGGAGATGCAGAAAGGAATCACCCTGGGGTAAGTTGTTGGAACCCAGAGGCCTGGAGAGAAGGCCAGCAGAGATCACCCTGTGCCTTCCCATGTAAGAAAGAACTTCAGCTGAAAGTTAGCTGCCTTTCCTCTGAAGAACTATAACTAAATAAATCCCCTTTTATTAAAAGCCAATCCATCTCTGGTGTCTTGCATTCTAGCAGCTAGCAAACTAGAACATATACTATGGACAAAACCAACTGCAAAATGTATTTAACCATTTCCAGCATGTATTGGTGGTGATGGTGTTGGTAATGTTTTTTGAGACTGGGACTGGGTTATGGGATGAAGCAAAGGAAGAATTATATCGGTGCCATAAG
>NC_135349.1:22294834-22364567 GCF_023851605.1 Tamandua tetradactyla
GGCTGCTGGGGACAGAGCTGCCTATAGCTTTCAGGTGAGTGGGGGCTGCTTTAAGGACCTGGGGACTTGGGTAAGTGGCAGGGAGCGGGAAGAGAGGCAAAATGTGGTGGCTGCACTATGTGGACAGTGTCATGCAGTTAAAGGTAGCAGGCGAGATGAAGCTAGGGGAACCCAGACGAATTGCACGAGGCTAACGCCTGTGGCACTGGCTGCAGTATGACACTAGAAGCAACCCAGATGTTCCACAGTGACCCCAGGGGCTGCAAGAGCCGTGATCACCAGGGGATATTCTGAAGGGAAAAACCAAGGGGGAGGGAAAGCATGCTTTGTATGCTACCATCTATTTAAAAATATATATATATATATGTATGTATACACACCATACACATGCACCAATTTAGGTTTAAACGATAATGGAAGGACAGAATAAAAACTAAAAAACCAAAATAGTAACTGTGGGAGAGAGACTGATCAAGGTGGAGAGGACAGGGATAAGAGTTAGTCTACTCTGAATACATCTTGTTTTGTAGATTTGACTCTGGAACCAAGCAAATACTTTAAATAGCTATAGAAAGAGATTAAATTTTTAAAGTACTTGTTACAGATCAAAGGCAAAGTGAAACAAAAGACCATGTGAATTGAATTGGTGACATAAGTGTAAAGGAAGGAAATAATTCAAGTAAATTTGAAGCGCACCAATTTGACTAAACATCCCTAGTGGGATATGTACTGTGGTAGTTTAGGTTCAGGTGTCAACTGGGCCAGGTGAAGGTGCCTGGTTCTATTGCTGTGGACATGAGTCAACAGCATGTGATCCTCATCTGTCACTGATTACATCTGCCGTTGGCTAGGAGGCGTGCCTGCTGTAATGAATCATGTTTGACTTAATTGGGTGGTGCTTAAATGAGAGAGCACAACATAGCACAGCCCAAGCAGCTCAGCCCAGGCCTTTGGAGATGCAGAAAGGAATCACCCTGGGGAAAGTTGTTGGAACCCAGAGGCCTGGAGAGAAGGCCAGCAGAGATCACCCTGCGCCTTCCCATGTAAGAAAGAACTTCAGCTGAAAGTTAGCTGCCTTTCCTCTGAAGAACTATAACTAAATAAATCCCCTTTTATTAAAAGCCAATCCATCTCTGGTGTCTTGCATTCTAGCAGCTAGCAAACTAGAACATATACTATGGACAAAACCTACTGCAAAATGTATTTAACCATTTCCAGCATGTATTGGTGGTGATGGTGTTGGTAATGTTTTTCTGAGACTGGGTGATTTATGGGATGAAGCAAAGGAAGAATTATATCGGTGCCATAAGAGAGATCTGGAGAAAGTGGATACTGGTGCACTTGTATACAAATCTTGTACTCCTGAATTTGAATTGGAAGTATGAAATCATGATGCATTTTATCTTGAAAATACATATTTCTTAGCTCTGCAGGCTGAAAATGTGTCAAATAACAATGACTAACCCAGTAGTGCTGGGGCATTTCTAGCACCCAGAGTTTTGATTTTCCACTAAAAGCAACCAGGGCTTTTTGGAGAAATGGCTGATTTGGGGTCTGGGGCAGGAAATGCCCAAATGATCCTGAAACATCTTGTTATGCCAGAAAGCGAATTCACCATAACACAAGAAAATATCACTGGGCCCCTGTGGACGAGGCTGGGGGGACTGACTCGTTATTTTGAAAACTGGTAAATAAAGAGCAGGACTCAAACATTTTTACTGCCTTTCATGTAAAAGGTCATGAGACTAACAACTACTTGACAACAGGAAGGTTTTCTTCAGGAAAGTATTCCAACTAATAAATGAAGACAGATTATAAAATATCATCATTTTGCAACATCCAGAGAATTAATGTTTTAGGCAGTGATCGTCAGTGGCTGCTAACATTATAGCGCCATTGTGAGCCTCCTGATTAAGTACTCGGCAGCATCCATGAGATGACCAGCCCCACTTCCCGCAAAAAAAAAAAGTTAAGAAAAGAAATTGGACCAGAAATATAATGGAGTGGAAACTAATTTCCACTTCCCGGAAAATACAGGATGGGAGGAACATGTTAAACAGCCCCACAGGTAGGCAGTAAACAAAATTCAAACCATACGCAACTCTACAGAATGAACCAAAGAGTTTTTTTTCAACAAATATATGGAAAGAAAGTAAAACTCTAGAGCTCAAAAGAGGTTGGGGAGACACAGCAACCAATTGCTATATCTGACGCTTATTTGGACACTCATTTACCCAAACTTAAAACAATTCATGAGGCCATCGGGGAAATTTGAACACAGACTGGATATTTGGTTGCATTTAGACGTTATCATCTTAGACCTGGTCATGCCATTGCCATAACTGTTAGAGCTAGATATAAAAGGCTTGGTGAAATGATAGGCTGTCTGAGCTTTGCTTCAATAGTCTAGGCAGCAGAGAAGTGGGTGGAGCACAGGTGAAGGAGACTGGGCATGCCTTCATAATTGTTGATGCTGTACGATGGGCACACAGGGGCTCATGCTATGCTTATCTAGAGTTTGGTTTCTGTTCAAAATTTTCCTAAATAAAAAGTTTTTTCTAAAACTATAATATTGGATGAAAAGTCAGCAAACCATTATATGTATAAATATATTATTTACATATAAATTGAGAAAACATGCACACAAAAGAATACATCTCATACAAGGATACGTGTAAGTGAGAGACTATATGTCAAATATAATGCTACCCTAGGAGAGAGAGTAAATGAGAATATACACAACTATATCCACATATATAAATACATATAAATGATATATATATACACACACATATACTATATATGTTCATGGATATTTATGTACAATATAAAAGGGAACATACATTACTATGTATAAATGCATAAGCGTGAAAATGTTTATTGTTCATATATTTACACACATTATAGAGAATATATATACATATATGTACGTAGATGTATTTATGTGTGTAACATATGAATGAACTGAGGAATATTATCAAATCAATACCTGTGCCCAAGGTCTAAAAGAAAAAAAAGTGCTGTGCAGATATAGAGAACATCATGGTCAGGTTTGTGTGTCAACTTGGCCAGGGGGTGGTACCTGTTTGTCTGGTTGGGCAAGTGCTGGCCTGTCTGTTGCAATGAGGACATTTCATAGAATTAGATCATGATCATGTCAGCTGCATCCACAGCTGATTCCATTTAAAATCAGCCAAGGGGAGTGTCTTCTGCAATGAGTGATGCTTAATCTAATCACTGGAAGCCTTTTAAGGAGGATTCAGAAGAGACAGGCTTTCTTCTCTTCCTGCTTCGGCCAGCGAGCCTCTCCTGCGGAGTTCATCCAGACCCTCCATTGGAATCATCAGCTTCACAGCCTGCCCTGCTGATTTTGGACTCTACATTCCCATGGGTGCGTGAGACACTTTTATAAATTTTATATTCACAGATATTTCCTGTTGATTCTTTCTCTAGAGAACCCTAACTAATACAGAGAACAATTATTTTTACTACATAATTTGACTCAGAATATGAATACTCTTTAATAAATGAGTTGGAAAACTGCTTTCAAAGTGGGAGCTAAAAGTACAGTATTATAGGTTTTTCACTTGGCATGCTATTCTAAAATATTCAATAGCAGTACGCCATAGTGAATCAAAATAAATTATCCCACTCTTTCCATGAAAAAGCTATCAGATATAATTCTCCTGTTTATTTTGAAAACATTCATAAGAGTTTTGTTCTTCCAAGAAGATGCTAACATCTTGAAGGTCATTATTAATTAGTTCAATCCAGAGATTATTTCACATTTTGGCCTGGTTATTTTCCTTACCTAACACAGAACTCTACTCCAGAATATTAATAGAAGTTCTTGTCTATTACTTTTATATATTTTAATTATGGATTGAAGCACCGCTGAGTTTGAAGACTCTATACACACCTGCCACTTTCCACTGTGAAATTATACCTAATTAATTCCCCTGTTAGAAAAGTATTTCTCCAAGCCCCAAAGCACTCTATTTAAGAAACACATGAGTGTGAATCATTTTGATTATCACTACAATTGACTCTCTTGCATATACAAACATTTAAGCTGGGAATAACAACAATCATAGATTCTCAGGCTAGGAGATATAAATATCACTTACTTTATGTATTAGATGCATTAGTACCTTTGATGATAACCTTGCCAACTGACTGCCTCTAGAAGTGTCTTCTGTTAAAGAGTAGATCAGAGAAATATTAATGGGCACTATTAATACAAAGGGGTTCTGTGGTACAAAGGATTTGGAAAATGTTGGACGGAAGAGCATGAAAAATCTTTCTTTTATTCAGCACATCTAATGCTCATGAGCATTGTGATTTTTCCAAAAAAAGCATAGAGTGTGAGGCAGGGTTTTCTAAACTGCTGTTGGAACTATTTCCTTTCACAGAACTTTGTGTTAGACTAGCGTTCAATAAAACACCGGTGGGGAAATGCTGGTCCATTGGAGCCTGGATACTGCCAACAACAGGCAATTAGATCCAGCAGCTTGGAGCCCATTAAATCTTTGCAGCTCTGATTCAGAATTTCCATTTTATGAACTAGATGCAGAAGTCGGCAAATTTAGAGAAAAATTCCATCTACCAAGATACATTCAGGGCCTTTGTATTAAAGAGACCTCATGCAAAATATAAACTCGTGTTCAATATTATTAAGAAAAGGCCCATTCATTTTAGGCATAGAAGATAAATGAAGAGGATCTACAGTTCAAATCATCTAATTCTGTGGAAAAGATCAATCTGTTAGGAATCTAAGAAAGAGTACCCACATTCCCAGGATCAGATTTGTGAAATAAATGATGTATGTTCCTCTCAAGAACTTGCAGAGAAGAAGCTGAGTTGTTAGTACTTCTGAGCCGACCCAGAAAAGGAAAGCTCTGGAGGGAAGATAAATAGGTATATTCCCCCTCTCCTAGCCCTGCCATAAACCGAATGGAATCCTTAGTTATACACACTTCTGGCTAGAAGAATTGGATTTTCTATCTAATAATGTGGGAAATCTGTGTGTGTGTGTCTGTGTGTGTGTGTGTGTGTGTGTGTGTGTGTGTACATCTTCAGAAGAGAGCTTCTTTTGCTAGTTGTAGCTCTGTCCTCTCACTGCTGCAGATAAGATCCCCGAGGACACAGGGGAGAACAGGACTTTTTCAAAAAACCAGAAGTTTTGCAAAAGGAACCAATCTCCTGAAACACTGACTCTCTTGGGAACTCTCCAAGGTGCTGACTCGCCTTCTGTGAAAAGCTCTTGAGGACTGATGGTCAAGCTGCCTGATTTGCTGCCTTCACCAGCCTGGATTTTGACACTCAATACAGGCTAATCTAGAGATAGTCACTGCCCCAACCCATGCTTGGCCCAACCAGAGAGGACCTAACCTTGTCTACTGCCCCTGCAATCGTTGACTGTCTGCTATGCACTAGACTAGCTGCTCAGTTCCCTATCAGGTTCCCAGTAGGTTACTTCTCACTCTGTCCACAGAGAGCTGAGTGTGACTTGTAAAATTCTTATAAGGTAAATTTGACAATTTTTAAGTACTCAAGAGTGAGCTATATCCAAAGGTGAGTAGAATGGACACAGTACCCTAGAGTCTTTTATTCAGGTTCTATTTATTTTCGTCATTTTAGGATCTCTTCTTCTTTATTTTTAAAGATGACTTTGTTATTGCAAAAGCCATACCTGATCATTACAGAGAACATGAAGAATACAATTTTTTTGGGGGGGGGGGCATGGGCAGGCACTGGAAATTGAACCCGGGTCTCTGGCATGGCAGGTGAGAACTCTGCCTGCTGAGCCACCATGGCCCACCCTAGAATACAGATTTTTAAAATCACCCATTTTTCTACAGCTCACTGTTATTTTTTTCAGTGATTTTTCCCAGTATTTTCTGTTTCAACATTTTTTATAGATTAGTGGAATCATCCTTCCTATAAACGTTTCTATCCCTGCTATTAAAAACCTTACAAGATAATAGAGCACACACAACCAACAGATCTGCATGTCCTTTTTGAGCATGCCTGTTAATTTCCACAAAGACCTCCAGTATTTTATTACCAGAGATAAAGGTAACAACACTTATAATCTCTTGCATCCTTCTGTCCTTGGTTAGTTGTTTATTGAAAATGTAGGCTTCATAAAGTATGAAATCGAAGCTTGCTTCAAATAAGAAAATGTCATAGCGGATGGTGGTTGTAACCACAATATCTGTATCCAACTTCACAACTTAACACTTCCTGATTTTTTCAGCTAAGGGTAAGTCTAAAGGAACTCATCAACAGAACAACAGTGACTTCTTACATGAAATCTTAGGGCACAAGTCAAGGGAAAAAAAAGCCAGAATAGCTGCTCTGGAACTACCAACTAACATTTGAAGATAGATTTGATATGTAAAACAAGTAAAAATAATGGACATTTGAATGAGATTAGGTAACACCATAGAGAGAAGACTTTGGGGCTCATAAGGAAGGATGAGGTCAGGCTTTGCTATTTCTAATTTCCATGATGACAGACTCTCAACACATTGACTTGATCATCTTCTGCCATGGTTGAGTAAAACGAAGTGGGGGATGGATGGGCAGTACAAACTGCTTGTATTTCTTCAGATTATTCTTTTCTGGAGATAAATGAGTCCCAAATACATTTCACATTGACCACTGAATAGACTGGCAGATGGAAATGGCTAAACTACATCCAAGTTGGGCCAAGTCCATACTGGTGAGCAAAGTGAACATTTCCACATCTCATTACTAATCTGCTCTTCAGGTTTCAGAATTGGCTTCTTCTGCATTAAGGATATAGTGACTCAGTTTAACTACCCACCGTTGGAATTTCTGGTGAAGAACAGAACCATGCGTCTTGCCTAATACGTGCACAGCGTTACTTTTTGTAGCTGCACAGGGTGACAGCAGCCAGAAAGCCAGCAGACAAAATTAATTAATTAATTAATTAAAAGATTAAAAAAAAGCCTCACCAATTTAGGACTTGAAAAAAATCAAGCCATATGATCTGAAAATAACCCTCTAATCTCTCTTCCTGTCCTCATGCTCCCTCCTAGGCTCCAACTTGATTCATCCTAATCATCTTGCCAGCTCATGTCTTAATATTTGTTTTCTCATGTTTTAATTTTTCCTTCAGTCTACAAAAACACATGTCCAGATTTATGAAGCATATTACTTTTTTCTTTAACTCCCCCCCCCCAGTCTAACAAGAATGTTCTTATTCCCTTTAACTAAAGAATGGAAAAAAGTAACACGTGGTTCTCTCTACTTGCTGACTATTTAACCCATCCGGTGTCTCTAAAGCGGTTAAAACAGACAGTATGTGGTTGAAAGGACCTCCTTCCTTGCCCCCCATCCCTACTCCCAACAGGTCTCATTAATTCCTCCCCTGGGCTTCCAATGTATCCAAAGTTTAGTCTATTGTTTTACTTATCACTTTCACTATTTCTGAGCTTCTTGAGAAGAGAAGAACTGATCTTAGTCATTGTGGTATCTTCAACATTTAGTGGCACTCAATGAATGTTGGGTGGATGGAAGGATGGACGTGGCCAAGGAGCGCTTTTGAAGGAAACACTGTGACTACACAGTCAGGCTGATCAGGCCCAGATCTAAGGGTGGTGGGGGAGGGGCGGTATGGCAGGGACAGGTAGAGCTGAGCTGAGATGAGCAGACATTGATACGGCTGGGTAGCCCTGAGGGTAGGAGGTCAAAACTATAACTTACAAGGGGCTTAATACGGATTAAGCCCCATGACATAGCCTAAAGAATGGAGGCTTTAAGAGCCTGAAGATGTGGATGCATATATTGGTTCTATCTAGCAATAGGATGTGGGGCCCCAGTCCCTGTGAACCTCAGCCTCTTCTGCAGATGGGAAATCACTCTACAGGCTTCAACTACATCACAGGACAAGTTTTCAAGAGTAAATGAAATCTTACGTCTTACAAAGATTTTATAAACTTTGGCTATATAAATAGAATCCCTTTACTCGTACTATCCAAACCAGAACACTGTTGAGAGTAAAGGGGGTGCTACTGATATTCATATCAGAACGATGCCCATAAACCAGGGCCCTCCTGCCAATCCTAGTTCTGTGGTCAGGCTCTCTCTCAACTTCTCTCTCTACAACTAGAGCTTAATCCATCTATATCAGCAGCTATATGTATATCAATATCTATGCCTATATCCATCTATAGCTACATCCATATCAATATCTATCTATAGCTACCTCTGCAACTATATCTATAACTACAGCTATATCTATATCTATTTTTTGCACCTAGCATGCTTCTTAAATAGTGTTCTCTGTTCCTTAAAAAGCTGTATTACCTATTTCTCTAGGAATGCCAACAAAGGCAGTCCTTTCTTAATGGGGAATTTGGTGAAGTTGAATAAGCAGTGGATGAAGACTTGGCACATGTCTGCGACTTTGGGAAAGTCAATGGATCAGCCTGAGTCTCAGTTTTCTCATCTGGAAAACCAACATAATCACTCCAGCCTTGACGCTGATTAAATGAGATCATGTGCAGAAAAGCTCTTTACTGTAGGCACTCTCCTTCACAGCTGTGCATAATAATCACCTGGGGAGCTTCTGAAATTCCCTCTTCCCAGATAGCACCCCAGGTGCAGCATCAGTAGTGTCACTGCTCCTCAGGTTACTCCACTGTGCCGCCAAGGTGGAGAACCACTATTTTGTAGACCGGATGAGAGTACAGAAACAACGCATTCAAGTGTGTGTATTGGCATCCGTGAGTTTTCCAGGCCATTGGATCAGTGACTCTTGATAGAAAACAGGTTACCCAGCCCTGAATTGAATAATTGGGGGTGGGAGGTGGAAGATGAAATTAGAACACAGTTTGAACTATCTGGGGCCCTGTTCTGGAAGACGGATGCAGTCATCTCCTTAGTTAGCCATTAGACTCCAAGTTTGAGCATGTGAAGCCCCAGTCCCCCGAGCTTTGTCCCTCACTCGGAGCTATTCCTCCCTCCATTAGAAACATCATCTGATGGAGGATCTTTTAGATCCTGATGATGAGACAGAAAAGAAAACATCTACATGCTTTCAAAGAGAATATATAAAAGAGTGGAAAATTAAATGCAAAGGTGCTAATTACTAACCACAGGTTAATTTTCAAATTGTCCTTTTCACTTCTTAGACTCTTTTTTTTTTTTTTTTAAAGGAAAGACAGATAGAAGGAAGGAAGGAAGGAAGAAAGGGAAACATCTTTAAACATTTTCTTGTTTTATTGTATTTTGTTTTTCCGTTTTTTGTTACATGGGCTGGGGCCGGGAATCGAACCGAGGTCCTCCGGCATAGCAGGCAAGCACTTTGCCCGCTGAGCCACCGCGGCCCGCCCTCTTCTTAGACTCTTAAGCACAGATATACTCCCTACTGCAAACCCAGTTAATTGGAGAACCTCTTTGTAATGACACCCCTCTGTATGGAGGGGGGAAAATCAGAAAGATTCTCATTATTGATAAAACTCATTAGTGATAAAGAACAAACACTTTCAGTCAAAGTACAGTTCTAGACATCCTACAGCGGGTGTCTGTGAAGACTATGGGCACTTACTTCTCAAGTCAACAAACCAGAATTGGAAAAGTGACACTGGTGACTTTGGTTTTAAAACTTTGCCACTTAGTAACCAGTGCAGGTTTCTCCATTAGGTTTCTGATCTGCCCTTTCAGGCTGTAACAGCTGGCAGCGGGCCAGTGTAAATGTTAAATTGACACCTGGTTTGGCCCTTAAAAATGCCAGTGAGGTGAGTGGAAATGTATACAGCTGGAGCTAGTTGAGGTCCCTGGTACCTCGAATCTGTCTGTCTCAACTGGGGTTTCTACCTTTTGATCAAAAGGCCTGGAACATATGTGAACCCAAATTCAACCAGGGTAAAAGAAAAGTCCATTTTAATCTGAGAGGTCTGAGATACGACTTCATAAATTCATTCTCCATGTCTCTTCAAATTTACATTTCTTCAGAAGAAATTTTTATCATTTTGAGTCAAAGCCTCTAGGCTTCCACAACTGTGCCAATTACATGCATACATAATCAAGTGACAAAATATGATATGATAGGAAAAAATATCATCTATCTAGCAGCATGTGAAAGGGACCTGGTCAGACTGTATGAAATGAATGATGCACGATCACAGGGTTTAAGCACAACTGCTGGCCTTTCTCCAGTCTCCACCCTGGGAGATTCGGCTCCCACTGCCATTTCTCTTGTAGTTTCTCAGGGAGTATTTCCTCAAGCCACTTCCTGCAGACTCCCTGGGAGTGAGCCCTGCTCAGGGGCAATCTGAGCTTTCCCTGGGTGGACCTAGGAGGCCCATCCTCAGCAGTAAATTGTGCCCAGAAGAGGAGGCCCTTTTCCCTCTGCACCGATTCAGGGGAAGGGGAGGGGTGTGGGCTTCAGAGGCTGGAGACACCACTCACAAGGCTCACGTGAGTCTTCCCCTAGCTACTTACAGTAATCCTAGCATGGAGGAGGGGGAGGGTTGGGGATGCGGCATTCCAAAGATCAACCCCCAAGAAACCAACCTGGGTGGATGTAATTATTTTTATAGAAATGATCCCTGCCTCTTGCTGATCCTATGTTGGCCAGCCTGTTCAGAGCCACCTTGGCTGGCACCATGACGGCAGCCTGTGCCTGTGGATCCTGCTGATTGTACCAGGCTGAAGCCAACCATGTGTCCTACAGATCTATATTGCTAAGTCCTTGTAGTTAAGACTATCTCACTAGGACAGGAGAGAGAGGGCAGGGAGGACCCTTACCATTTTGAGCACCTCTTACACAACCACAATTAAATACAGTACCACAAAAATCCAAAACCTTAGCCAATGTTTGTGTGAGACATTTATGAATAGCACTTAATGCACATGATCCTCTAGTGGAGTTTTCTAGTTACAGATGAGCCAGTAATGTCTCCTGTCTTGACCACTGCCAGAAAAGGTTCTCTGTGATACTCTGCCATATTGAATTTTAGTTCTTAGTGACAGCCCAGTGACTGTGACTGGCCTATTGTTTGATAACCAGGATTACCCTACTCCCCAGTGAATTGTCACTCAGACAGTGCCTGTTCAAGATCAAGGGGACCGCAAAGCAACCCCCTGTCACGAGATATAGAAGGCATGGAATTTCAAGCCAATTAAGTCATCGCTTATGAGTCCCTAATTGAAGTATGTTCATTCTGCTAAGAGTCATGGGTCAAGAACAGAGAGGTCAAGAGAGGCACAAGTCACACCATCTGGTCCACCTACTTGATGAAGCAGTCTCGCCCATCTCGGTTTGCTGTCATCTCCCATCCATAGGGTGGCACCGGGTTCAAGCCCCAGGCTCCTGAAGGAGGTGGCCAGCCTGCAGACTTCGTCCTGTGGCTGGAAAACAAACAACAAAACATCATTCTACCTGACTCTGAACATTTCTCCTGAGACAAACTCTAAACTGTGGGCTGTATGTTCAGCTGGTAAGAGGAACAATCATAGAGAAGGCTTTTGTATCAGGTACGCATGAGGTTTTTTCCTGTTTATTATCTCACTGACTTTCACAAAAGCCCTATGAGATAAATATTCTTATTCCATTTTACACATGAGAAGACAGCAAATGGCTCAGGAAGAGTAAGTACGTTTCCCGAGGCCCCTTAAGCTAATTTTGAATAACAGTTCTGCACCCTTTCCATCACCCAAGACTGAGTGTTAGGACCGTTTGGGCACAAACATAGACTTTATATAATATATATATACATATCTGAAAGTAAATTACCGCTCCTGTGGATTTTAAGCAAAATCTCACTTTCCTGTACTCCTCTGATGAAAATATAAACTTTAGGATTCACATCTACCACACTTTACCCCAGAGAGTCATAGAAACTTAGCTCAACTTGCAATCTAAGTTGCAATGAAAAACCACACATAAGCTTTTACAATGCCCAGACCACATCTTAAATTTGGCTCATCAGCAAAATGAAGGGGGGAGGTCAAGGAGAATTTTCTAGAAGGCTGTCTTTTCAAGAGCAACGAGAAAAGGGAAGTAACTCCAAGTCACAAGCAGTTGTTGGGGAACACAGTCATGAGCCTAAACCAGGGGCCTTGAGCCCTGTTTCTGGAGCTTCACCCAAATCCTGGCCACTGCCTCGGCCAGTGCCACTGCTTCTCAAGACCATTTCTTCTTACAAGCTTTCTGCAGAGCATTCTTTTAACCATCTCTGTTGCTTTTTTTTTTTTAACTTCCTTTGAATTTCTCACTTCCTTCATAAAATGCGGTGAACAAAAGCATTCACAAATTTAATTCAGATTTGGCAAATTTAGAATGCCACCATAGGATTAGTTCTTGCCCATTGACTAATAAAAAATATGGTGACCTTTCGTGTTCTTTGTGCAAAAGTCAGCAGGGGCAATTTCCTCTGGTGCTTTTGTTGGGTTGGTTTTATTTATTTATTTTTTTTAATGTGCTACCTCCCTGTGGGGAGAGAAAACATGAATTTACCACCCGGAGGAACTACAAAAAAATCACCAATTTCTCTGTGCTGTTAGACAATGCATTCAGAACACTTTCTATGGTGGTACCAAGAAAACAAGTTCTTACAGGTATGATGCTAATAAAAAGTTTTCCAAAAGCAATAGTACAGTACGAGGTGATACAAAGAACATTCTTGTAAATGAAAGGAGACCTAGGTAGAGAACGCAATACTTCATTGTGGATTACTAAATTATGTACCATATTAGAAAGTTTATCTTTCCCAGAGGGGCTAATTTATTAAAAACAAATAAACATTCTTTTCTTTCATCCTTTTTGTCCCCATCCTCCCACCAAGGTCTAGATCGCTAAAGGAGAGACACAGGCTTCCTAATATAATTTACATGTAAAATGCACCATTCTAATAACAAGCTGGAGGAAGCCTGACTCTTATAAATTACATACTGTCTTGTACAGTATGTTCAGGAAACAGCCAACAACAGTTCAGCAAGATGTTCTCAAGCAAAACCCTTTGTTATAAAACACCAAGTGGAGTGCTAATACTGGGACTCTGCAGGCACTAACTGAGGCAATCCGGGTCAAGGGGCAGCAGTGGATGTAGAGCAAATAATTGAATAATAAAAATTAGACTTGACCTGTCTGTGTGTTGATTGTGTTGTCGAAGATCTTAGATCTGGAAAGGCTGAGCAGAATTTAGCAACATAAAATGTAAGTAGCGATAAAAGAACATAGCACCCTTTAGAAGTATCTAGCCCCAGTAAGCTTGGGTTAACACCAAGGATTGAGGTCGTACTGCGGAGGGACTGGGCTCCCGCTTCCATGCGCCGTTACTACTGCCAGGCCAGCGCCAGGGGCCGGGCCTCGTGTCGCCTTACAGGGGAGCTGCTCCCGGGGCTGCCTTTCCGGGCTCCCGGCTCCTGGCTTTGCAGCTGCTCCGCACCCGGCCCCGGTGCCCCCAAGCCCACCGCTGCTGACAGTTGCAGCCGCCTTTCCCTCCTGGAGTGCACAATGGGGGCCCTTTGCAGAGCAGCGGCAGCGCCACGGACGTAGGAGAGCCGCCTGGTGGGGACACGAGAGCCGCTTCCTCAGGCTGGCCCAGGCGCTGCTGCGGTGACATTACAGGACACCTACCTGGGAGGACAGGGCGGTCCCCATGTCCCAGAGTGGGACACGTGCTCTTTATTTCCTCAGCTTCAGAAAGAGTCCATTCTGGGTTCCTGGGCAACCTGCGCCCATCTCCTCCCCACCCCCCACCCTTGAATCAGGACTTAGTTTTCTTGTCCGTGGGCCCATTAGTCTCAGGATTCCTCTTGAGCATCTCTGGGAAGCCCCAAGACCCTCGTATGCGGTGGTGGGGGAGGGGGTCCCTGCAATCCTGCTCGGCTGAGCATGGCATGGTATGTAGGCTGGTCCCACTGAGATCATCTACAAGGACTCCTCCAGCCCAGGGGCGTCAGATTTAGCATGTACAAATACAGGATGCCCAGTTAAATGTGAATTCCAGGTACATGCCCAAATATTACATGGGGCATATATATACTGAAAAAAATGTTGTTTATTTGAAATTCACATTTACTAGGCATCCTGAACTATATCTAGAAACCCTACCACAGCCCCTTTAATAAATGAACACTCGGCTCCTCTGAAGGGTACAAAGAGGGAGGGTTCCTCCATGGGGCAGAAACATCCTAGCTCAGACCCTGCAAGATTTGCCTTCACGCCGGGACCAAACACGATGTCCACTGAATGCAAAGCATGGAAAGGGAGTCCACCAACTCCCTGAGTAGACGCAAACCAAACTACAACCTCCCAACCCTGAGTATGGAGTGGGAAGGGGGTTGAAGGTGGGGGCAGGGTGGTGCCATAAGGATCACAGGTTTTTCTATGATCCAGTGATTTCTATAGTTCCTAAATTGAGCTGATAACAACCACTTGGCAGTGCTCATGCACCATACAGATGACCAGGCTCTACAAACTGTGACTCGGGGGCTGTGAATTGGGACCAGGAATGAATGAATGTGCGTGCATTTAAAACAGTAATCCAGATGGTTCTTATCTTCGGGTAGCTGTTGTCAGATGTAGCCCCCAAACAAAACACAAATCCCAGAATACCCAACTTAAGTTAAATTTCAAATAAACAATGGATATTTGTTAGTATATGTATGTCCCATGCAATTTGGGGGACATATTTATACTAAAAAATTATTAGTATGGATCTGAAATTCAAATTGAAACAGGTGTCCTGTATTTTATCTAATAACCTAGGAGTTTGGGAAATACTAGTATTGCTGCTCAACCCGTGGGCTCTGATCCAGCAGTATGGGTATCACCTGGGGTCTGTTAGGAATGTGGAATCTCCATTTTATCAAGATCCCCCAGTGAGCCATAAACCGCCCAGTCAAACTTTCTAAGCACTGCCCAAATCCATGGCTTTCCATGGGAAATCTGCCTTCACGGAGCAATCACCTGGGAGGAGCTTCTAAATTGACAGCTGCCTGGAACCTGGGCCAAAGCATTTGAATTGGAATATCAGGAGATGGGGCCCTAGCTTTGGTATTTTACGTTCTCCAGGTTAGCGAAGGTGGCAACCCACTGCTGGAAGGAAGGAATTTTTACCTTTTTATTAGTGCTCGCTGGAGCAGCTGGTTTGTAGCGTGTCCTGCTAGACCAGCAGCACCAGCATAACCTGGGCACTAGCTCAACAGGCAGTTCTTGAACCCCACTGCAGACCTACTGAATCTGAAACTTTGGGGGCAGGGCCTAGGAACCTGTGTTTAACAAGTCTCCGGGTGATGCTGGTGATGGCGGGTCACAAGTTTGTGAATCACTGGGTTAGAACCCGACTCTCTTCGATCCTGGCTCTGCCATTAACTTGCCATGACCTTGAGCAAGTTATTTAACCTCCCTGGCCCCTTCAGTACCAGACAGTATTCTCTGAAATGGGGATAATAGGACCCACATCTTTCGGAGATTGAGTGAGTTCTGTACAGTGCTTAATATACTGTCTGGCATATAAAATAGGATGTGCTATAAAATCTTGGCTAAATAAACATCAATGCACAACTTGAAACCATATACGACTTGGGGGTGGTTATGCAAATATAAACAGCTTTAATCTATTCCCAGAAGAGAAAGAGGGTGAAAGGCTCAGTCACCCCTTCTAGCTTGTCCTGTCTAGTCAGAGCAGGACAGGCGGGGACTTGGGTCAAACATTCACACAGTCCTGGAGGGTCAGCAGTTGGTGAGTGTGACCATCCTCAAGGCACAGCAAAACAGCAGAAAGAGCTGTTTTTCACATGGACCCAGGCATCCCAGCCGGGGGACCCCGGGTTTGGGCCCTGCTTTTCAGGGCCAGTTTCCCCTTCTTTCAGGCAGAGTCTTCAGATTCCCTGCAGCACTGACACTCGGTGACTTCTCAGACCATGGCGTTGCCAACCACTTTCAAACACAGCTCAGCCTGAAAAACAGTGACCTCATTGGCAGGGCGATTTAAGCCCCCAGACACTCCTAGCAACTGGCTGAACTAGTTTGCAATGTTGTGCTTTGCCCATCTGCAATTTGCAAGGGACCAAAACTGTCTGGGGCAAAAGAGATCCTCACGTGAGGGCGGCTCTGAATGGCATGGCAAAGTGGCAGAACTCGTGTTAGGGCCATGGGTGGAAGCAATCCAGGCTTCCCTCCTGGCTGCAACCCGTCTCAGCCCGGGACCATATCTTGATGGCAAATCTGTCCTAGAAGATGGCAGACACTTAGAAAGCAGCTGCCAGCCATCTGGTCATCTGACTTTCCTTGGAAATACATCTTGGTTTCAGATAAAGGGATACTGTAGAGAAGAGAAGGCTTATGAAGTCAGATTCTAAAGTCCCAAGCCAGGCTGGTTCACATTCTGCCCCCTCGCTAAGTTTGTGACCCTGTGCAAGTTTCCTAAACCCTGCATCCTGAGTCATTTGACCCCAAACTCTGTGTCACTTCCTTTGAACCATGATTAAGTTTGACACCAAGTAACAGGCTTCCTGAAATACCTGGTGATACTGAGGACAGGTAGACAAGATTAAGCTGCAGCCTTTGCAACGTGGTGCTCACAAATTAATTAGCATGTCCATTTCGGATATGGGAAACCAAAGTCACATATATTTGGTTACTCATCCTTGATGCTGAATGACACTATACAAATCGAGCAAGCTAAAATGTGACCCAGAATTTGACCATTCTTATCTCTTTGGAGTCATAAAGATTATTTCCCGAATAACCCAGGGAAGTGCAGCGTTACAGGTGGTGGTACAAAATGGAAAGCATTTTCTCATTCCCTTTGCTGTGCACAGTGGTTGGGTTACAGTACCCTAAAACCTACAGAACCACTACTGTGGTTGAAGGCAGTATTTTCTATGTGCAATGCATGATATACAAGGTACCTTCTGTGTTGACATGCAAAGTGGGTTAGGGTGAGGGAAGTGGAGGGGGAATGAGGACAGTGAACAACAACGGATGGTTCTGGATGAATTTTAAAAGTGCCAAGTTTCAGTGGCAGCCATGATTCTTCTGCACGAAGCTGGGTGTGCCCTATTGGGGCTGGAAGGGATCTTTGGCATGACCTCAGAAAGGCCTGTCCTACAGGGCTTTTTGTCCCCAGGGATCAGTGAGGAACTGACAGATCAAGTCTTTTGGTCCTGGTTAATTGTGCTGTCAACATGCAGACACTTCCCGAATTTGGTTGCCATTCTCTTCTATCCCAGAACATAACTCTCCCCATTCAGTCAGCCTTCAGTACAGTAGGCACAATATTTCCATCTCGTAAAAGAGGTAACAGCTTTCCATCTAACTGTCCCTTATTAGCAGGTTTTGGGGCAGGTGCATGTAAAGAAAGCTATGAGATGACATGAAAATAACATCAAGGCCATACAGATAGAAGAATCATCTCACCAACTATTTTTAAGATCTCATTTCTGTTATGATGAGGAGGATAGGAAAACACAGTCAAGACGATAATGCAGGCAGCTAAAAACTACTTTAAATATTAATGACAAGCCTCAGGAAAGCAGCAACTCAAAAATATATTCATTACAAAATCATTTTAGTCCGGCAGAAATGTGTTATTAATCAAGAGTCTTGCTATGGTAAAAAAACACTTAAATGCATATTTTAACCAAATTTCAACATTTTTGTTCTGATTATTTTCATCTGCTTTATTACATGACTTACCAGCCCACCCAATAAAACAAACTGCAGGGTTATACGCTATGAATTTCAGTGTAGACACCTCACCAGTCACTTGAATTACTTATTTTTCCTAGTAGGTATCTAGGAGAGTTACTAGGAGAATTAAATCCCAGCTAACTGGTTCTCATTCCAAAAGTTTGCACATCCCAAAATTTTGCCCCTCTCTGTAAATCATCCTGTGACAGACTCAAGATGTCCTAGAGGTTTTTGAGATGACCTATCCAGAGTCCCCAGATATTGCATGCAGGGCTGACCATTAAAGCCAGATGCAGCCCTGCCTTGAATTAGACTTTTGACATTTGCAAAGAACATTCACATCTATTAGCTTACTGAGTTCTCCAACTCTGTGAATGTGGGCAGACAAACATAATTGGCCCCAGAGTGTAGATGAGCAACAGATTCTGAATGGCCAGGGTGGCCAAAGTTTTGCCCAGAGAGGGGTTCCAGAGCTGAATGTAGGGACAGTCATCAGCTCGAGTCTCAAGCCCCTTTTGCTAGAATGCCATCATACCTGCTCACGAGCTTGTAATTGTACCTCTCAGGTAAGCACACGATGCCCATTGACAAGCTAAGCTGGGCACGGACTCTGTGAGGCAGCGACCACCTGTTCTTCACCTTTGCATCTCTATGACTCAGACTAGTTCCTTGTGATAGATGCTCAAATGTGAACTGAATTAATACATCTATTCAAGGTTCATGGTGGGACCAGCATAGAACCATAGACATCTGTAGTTCCCTGCCTTCATATGAGTGAGAGTGTGTGTGTGTGTGAGAGAGAGACACTGTTTCATAACTACTGTTAGGCAGGCACTGTTCTAGGCATTTTCATAGGTCACCCCTTTTTGATCCTCACAACAGCCCAACAACAGGGCTTAGTTGCTGCAGTGATCACGGAGGCCCAGCCAAACAACAGATGCCATGCGGCCATTAAGCCAAAGCTGTGAGTGAAGACTGCCATCGCATGTGCAGTTAAATGAACGAAGGTGGTTACAAAAAGAGGGTGCACAACATAAGCCATGAAGTAAAAAAAAAAAAATCTGTGTACACAGGCATAGAAGGACAGCCTGGAAGGATGGATCCACAGTGGCTACCTTTGGGTTGTGAGACTGAGGTAGTGTTTTTTATTTTCTGCTTTTGGTTTATCTTTATTTCCTACCATGAGCATATATTACTTTCATTATTAAAATTAATATTAAACTTAAAATTTTATTTTGGACAGAAGAAACTGGAAAATGGCTATGATTCCTTCTGGATTTTTGGTGGATTCACTGCAGAAATTAGGCATGGGAGGCAGTACTGAAAGGGTAAAAACCCAGTGTTATCGCAGCTGTAAGGAAACATGTGCTGTCATGTTGCTGCTCAGGACCCATTTCGATAATCCTTTGTAGGAGGAAATTTGGTAGCCTCTACCCAAATTGCAAATGTGCATCCCGCTTGACCTAAGTATCCATCAGTATGGGATGGATTAAATAAACAAATGTAAACTCTGATACAATCCCAGAATGGGATATTATGCAACTGTAAAAAAAAAAAAACGGGGGGGAATGAGTAATTTCTTTATGCACTGATTTGAAAAGATGCACATGTGTTGACAGCTTCCTGCCCTGAAAACAGGGGATAATAACTACTTTACTGGACTCTGGTGAAGACTATGTGAATTAGGTGTTCAAAAATACTTGCCATTGTTATTACTTTGCACCCAGTCATTCATGCATGTAACAAATATTGATTATCTACTATGTACCGCCTGCTGGTTGAGGTGCTTAGAATACATCAGTGAACAAAACAAAGAAAAACAGATTCATTGACACAGAAAAGAAACACACACAATCATCTGGCCTAGACCTTCTTTTCTAGCCTAGCATCCTAATGGTCTTATATAAGAATGTTCTACCACTTTTAAACTAACTTACTGTGATGGTAAGTTTCATGTGTCAGCTTGGCCAGGCAATGGTGTCCAGTTTGTTTGGTGAAGCAAGCACTGGCCTGACTTACAGGGAGGGCATTTCATAGATTTAAATCAGCAGTAAGTTGATTGCATCTACAGCTGATTGCATCTGCCATCAACTAAGGAGCTTGCCTTCAGTGATAAGAGATGGCTGGGGTTTGGTAAACTATGGCAATTAGCAAAATCTAGCTGAAGCTTGCATAAGAAGAGCCTCCAGAATAGCCTCTCAACTCTATTTGAACTCTCTCAGCCACTGATGCCTTATTTTGTTATACTTCATTTCCCCCTTTTGGTCCACAGTGCATGATCCCTGGGAATCATGTTCCACCTTGTCAGGGAGCCTCTCACCCCTGGATGTCATGTCCCATGTAGGGGAGAGAGTAATGATTTTCCTTGCAGTTGGGCTTACAGAGGGAGAGGCCACACGTGAGCAACTAAAGAAATTCCCTGGTAGCAACTCTTAGGCATAATCACAGGTAGGCTAAGCTTCTCCACTACAGAAATAAGTTTCATAAGGGCAGACCTCAAAATCAAGGTCATTTTCACTTTTCCAGTTTGTCATGGTCAGGTTCATGTGTCAACTTGGGCAGGTGGTGGTACCTGTTTGTCTGGTTGGGCAACTGCTGGCCTGTCTTTTGCTATGAGTACATTTCATAGAATTAAATCATGATCACTTCGGCTACATCCACAGCTAATTCCATTTGTAATCAGCCAAGGGGAGTGTCTTTTTAAATGAGTGATGCTTAATCTAATCACTCAAAGTCTTTTAAGGAGGATTCAGAAGAGACAGGCTATCTTCTTGTTTGGCTGATGAGCCTCTCCTGTGGAGTTTGTCCAGACCTTCCATCAGAATTGTCAGCTTCACAGCCTGCCCTACAGATTTTGGACTCTATGTTCCTACAGTTATGTGAGATATTTTTATAAATTTTATATTTATGAATATTTCCTGTTGATTCTACTTCTCTAGAGAACCCTAACTAATACATAGTGGAAAGCTCCCATGTTGGAAATGGTTCTTTGCAATGGGGAGCTCACAGTCACAACCTTTTTTTATTGTCCCAACTTCTTATTTTGAGATATTTCATCAAGTTGAAGGAGAAGTACTCTTCACCTAGAACAGTGGTTCTCAAGTAGGGGTTATTTTGACACAACAGGGAACATATGGCAGTGTCAGGAGACATTTTTGGTGGCTATAACTAGGGAGGGTGGAGGTTTGCTCATGGAATCTAGCAGATAGAGACAAGGGATGCTACTAAACATTATACAATGTGCGGGACAGCTTCTACAGCAAAGAATTTTCTGGCCCCAAATGTCAATAGTGTGAAGGTTGAAAAATCCTGACCTGGAAAAATCAATTCTTACTATTTTATAACAATTGCTTTATCTCATCTCTCTTCTCTTCTCTCTCTACTCCTCTCTTTCCCTCACTCTGTTTATAAATGTAAAATTTTTACTTGAATTGTATGAAAATAAGTCACAGGCATATAACACTTCCCTCCAAAATTGTTCAGCATCTATCTCTTAAGAACAAGCACAGTCTCCTTCAAAACCACAATATCATTATCACACCCAAGAGACTTAACATTGATGCAATGATATTTATCTAATAATTTGTCCATGTTCAAATTTCCCCAATTATCCCAATAACTTCCATTTTTTAAATTTTTCTCTTGATCCAGTATTCAATCAAAGATCATACCTTGCATTTAGTTGTCATGTATCTTTATTTAACCCTGCTTTAAGGATGCAAAATTTTAATAACTGTAAGACTCAAGAGAAGGTGATGCTCCCCTTTCCTTCAAAATCCAGCAATAATGACCAGTGTTCATAAGTCACACCATAGAATCTACCTAAATGTGTCTACTTAGAGCTTTTTCTGAAAGAACCATGGTGATTGTGGGCAGTTTGGACATGGTAAAAAACTTTCCCAAAGACTCTTAGAATTTTTCAGGAGGCAGAGTTCAAAACAGGACTGTGAACTAATAACTAATAAGCAAACAGAAAGCAGGCCAGAAATGGTCTTAGAATTTATGATGAAAACATGGATCAATCAAGAATCAGAAGGCCCCAAATCCTGGCAGTCAGGGTGAGGCAGTGGTACAGACAAGAATCAGCACAACAGCACACAATGGGTACTAGGACAAGGGTTTTGACATCAAGGAACATTCCACTCCAGCTAGAAAGCACCTCAGAGACATGGTTGAAACTGTATTTGCAGGTGGAAGCCACATAGTTCTCTAACAATCACTTTCATCCCTCTTCTTTCAAGAGAGGATCTGAGGTGGCAGATGAATCTCTTGAGAAAGACAGTAAAGAATTTGGTGTAGCTGATGGCTGGAGGGAAGAATGGCCATTCTGGATTAAGCGCAGATTCTGAAGGGACACACAGCACACTATATAGGCCAAGCCTCCACACACAGAAAGGCCATTCCATTTCCTGAGAGCCTTTCCAGGCAATCAACAAGATTTATTGGGCATCTACTCCTGCTGCAAGTTTCTGAGGTTGGCCCTGTTGTACAGAACCCCAGTAATACAGTTTCTGCTCTTAAGAGGGCCTATCTTGTAGTCTGAAGATATATATATTTTTTCACTTCCAAGCACTTTGTGCCCTTATGATGCTACATTTATTCATTCTGTCTTTCAAAACATCTTATTGAGGTCATTTCATAGAGGTCATTGTGCAGTGCTAGAGCTGTGACAAACAGACATGGCGCTTGCCCTCATGGAACTTGTATCAGTGTTGGGACATGTAGGTGTCATGGCTCATACTACTTGGACATTGTCCTGGGGCAGGGTTTTCCCTGAACCCCATGCTTTTATTCAAACTCCTCAGTTGGGTGTTTCATGCTGGCTAAATTCAGACATCAGGAGACAGGGGAATCTTCCTTATGCCCATCAAATTATCCCACACAGACAATTATTTCACCCATACTGATCATTAAATGATCTCCCTGCTTTATGTAGGGCCAGGTCTTTCACTTCTTGCTGTAATAAGGAACCTGAATATATTCTCAGGACTTACCAAATGAATCATGTCATAGAACTTTGATGGTGATTTTATGATTTATGAAACCCAGCATTGGTTGAATCTGCCCAACAGCCTAAAGTAATTTTCAAATGCGATGTTAAAACACTTTTGCAACCACTCATAATTCTTAGAGGCGGTATTTATGTTCACATTTGACTTATTTATAGATGACTCATTGCCTAATAGTGCCACTCATCAAGCTTCACCAAATCCAATCAGCTTCTCATTGAACATCCTCATAAACGGTAGGTGAAAAATTTGAACATTTTCTGGAGTGAGCTATCCTTTGTGAAAATTACGTTTCTGCTCTTTGTTGAGGACATGCACTTATAATATGGCCATTTTTATTTTTTATTGATTAACATGTAAAGTATGTGCTTATCTGGACTATAATTTTCTTAAATTCTTAGCCTTGCTGGAATGACTTTTAGAATCATTAGTGAACATATATCTGATAGCTATCTTCTATTCCACTGTGCTTTATTCCTGAGTAAGAGAATCAAAATGTTACTGAAAAATATATCCTTGACTACACACCAGCCATAGAAGGGGAGGAATTATTAAGCAGAAGAAGATAGAGAAAGAGAGGAAGGAACTGATACAACTATGATAGACCTTTTGTGAACTAGAAAGTAATAAAGGATATAGATAGAAGAACACTAGCCTGCAAGGGAGGAAGTTAAATTCTAAGCCAACCATTTATAGCAGGGGTCAGCAAACCTTCCCTGTACAGGGCCAGATAGTAAATATTTTCAGCTTTGCGGGTCATATGGTCTCTGTTGCAACAACCACTCAATTTTGCAGTCATATAGAAAGAGCTGTAGATAGCATGTAAACAAGTGGGCCTGGCTGCGTGCCAATAACATCTTATTTATAAAATCAAAAACTGCTCCTCAGTTTTCTCATTCACAGAACGAAGGTGCTGGATGACATGATTTTTGTGGTCACTTCAAGCTCCAAAACGTTCACCTTTATCGGTGAAATCGGGTGTCTTTCTCAATCTTTAACAGGATTGGAATGAAACCTAGATATACAAATTCTGCAAAACTATTTTCCCATCATGGTAACAGTTCACCCCTTGGGGAAAGTAAGGAAGATTCCTTTATTCCATAGCACTTGATCCAAAGATAGAACAATATAGTTCATTCCATCACATACCTGAATATTTATGGGGAGTTTTAAATCTCTGAACCATTGATCTTGTCTTGTAAATAGGGCCACTTTCTGAAGAGGAGCGGTTCAAATATGTAATATGTAAGCAGCCCAAATGCATAATGGAAAAACTTGCTCTGGTGGCTGCTTTCCAAAATTCAGATTGAGATTCTTTTGGTCTTGCAGAAACAGAATCACAAGCTGATTTTTAAGAGTTTCCAAATGTGATGCTATAAGATGGTTTTCATATCAAGGGGCATGATGCCTAATAATATCCATCATTGCTTTAGCCTTTAACATTTTAAAACTACCAAAGCCACTAACTTCCTAAGCTAAAATGTGTCTGTTTTCAATCAAAAACTTGCCTGAGTCTGGCCCCCCAATCTCAGTGTCTGCTGGAGACCTCTTTCTTTACTGCTGAGTTAGAATCCCTGGAAGTACAGGTGCTTAACGTAAAAATGCAGCCATCCTTAATAAGGTAAGCTGGAGAGTTACAGCACACTTATGTACATCCAAACACGCTGGTACTAAAATCTGTTGTCTGGCTGGCTTCCCCAGAGTTACAGAGCATTTGCGATATTTTTAATGGGTTATTTACAATATAGCAAAACCCATAAACCTAGTGTACTTTATTTTTGTTGGATCTAGGAAAATTTCTGGTGGCTTTTCATTTAGAGTTGTTTAAAACAGAAAGTCCTAGCTTTGTTCCTGCATTTAGATGACTGTCATCTTCCCATTGCAATCCTGATTTCACTACACAATTTCACACCAGGGCATCTCTTAATTCTCCTAAACTATCAATGTGTACTTGATGATAAGTACAGAAATTAAAATGATTTTTTAATACTCTTTGCCTAGATATCAACAGGGAATACACTATTTCACTAGAGTTCTCAGTAGCCACACATTTCCAAGGTCATCAAAAATGTATGAGACTAGGCAGCACAAAAAGACTCATAAGGAATATAAACATACCAACTTGAAAATAGGTATCTATCACTCGGGGCCTCCCTACTATTTTTGTAAACAACTGTGAAGATCATAGGGAGAAAAAGAGATCCTAAGGATGTGTGAGAACTTTCTGGTAGTAATGGAAGCCAATTTGTAGATGCTTCTGACCCAGCATCTTCCTCCTTTCATTTATTTTTGCTTTGTTCATTCCAAACCCCTTGTATTCAGCATCATTTTATGGGTGGAAATATGAGAGATAAGCAAAAATGACAAGCCCCTGTCATCAAAGAATGACCTACCTAATAAAAAAATAAAGGAAGGAGGAGGTACTACTGAGTGTGGGCTGAAAAAATGAACATCAAGCCTCCTGGCTCCGTGTGAGGGAAACAGAATTATGGTTTATGTCTTTAGAAAGTCCCTGAGAGGGTCCACCTCTAACTCTGGAGGTGAAAAAGGCCATATGCATTCCCAATTTTCATAGTTTCCTCTTCTGGCCTCATATTTCCATAACCGCTTTGCTAACAAGGATACTTATCATGACAGTTATAATGAAAACTATAGCAAGATAAATGGTACCATTAAGAATAATATTAGGGCTACTCAGTTTATTCCTTATTTCCCAGCTCCTACATGATATTCATTCATATTTTTAATTCCATCAACACCAAAGATGATCACATTATCACTGAACCCAAGAGAACTATCCAGAGAGTCCAAACTCTGCCCCAGCTCAAGTAATGGCCACAAGTAAGCTCTGCAACTTTTCTGATGTCCAAGCATGATCATTTTGGAAGCCAAGACAAAACATACCATGTTTTCCCCAAGACACAGTAAGCTTAAAATACTGTGAAGGCAGTAAGCGCGCAACACTTCTATAGCATGGAGTAATTATTTCCATGCTAAGGACGACATTTATTTACAAAGGGCAGACTTACACATAGCGGGAAAGAGCTATATTGTGGTCAGGCATGACACACTAAATTTTTACTGGATGAGTTCTAAAAATCTGCTCCTTCAACTGACAACAATAATTTATCTGCCACCATGAATGTTTCCAGGAAAAGGTTTTTAGTAACTAGCTGATACATTTATTAGAAAAGTGCTGAAAAGCCTTTCATAATGAAAAGTACCCCTTACAGCAGGGTTTCTCCAGCTCTCAATGTGCATAAAAATCAGCCTAGCAACTTGGTAAAACGCAGATTATGATTTGGCAGGTGGGGGATGGGGATGAGATGCTGCATTTCTAATGAGCTCCAAGGTGGTGCTGATGCTGCCAGCCCATGGGGAGCGCGCACTTTGTGGAGCTGGCTCCAACAGGTTTCCCAGACGGGATGTAAAAACCATCCGTGCTGGAATTTCAACTTGGGTCTTCCTGATGGACTGTGGTTGACAGGTGTCTGGGAGGCCAATGAGGTGAGTCTGACAGTACCTGCTCCTTACCTGACACTGAACTTGGGAGATCCAGGTCAAGGCAAAAGGAGGGTGAGTAGTGGTTTGACCAGGGAAAACCAAACCAAACAAAATGTGTCTCCTGATCCTGAACAATACTGGTACTTCACATATGTGCACATCTCTGTTTTCTAGTATCTGAGCATGATGACCATCTGTTCCATGGAGCACTTCCTCACTTCCCTATGACACTACCAGGCAGCCTCCCTGATGGCCTGGGACTAAAGGGCAGCCTTCTCTGGGCAGGACCTTAGGCAAGCGTCTAGCTCCGATGCTCTAGAAGTATCCATGACCCCACACATGGTGCACAAGCCATACCTTGCTCTTAATCTTTGGCTGTGGTTTTGGTTTTTTATCACAGAAGAGTTTAAAAGCTCTGCAGAACTTTCCATGAAATCCCCACCCTACTCCTCTCCAATAATATTTATTGATCATGTCTTTGTGTTTTAGAACTTGTCTAAATTCTGTAAGAAAACACAGTGATAGCTTGTGTGTTCCTTGTTCTCAAGGAACATGTACAAAAGCTGATGACAAGAAATGATTATACATAAAAATAACTTGAAAACAACCAAGGATATACTAAATTGAAAAGAGGTTTCTCTACGGAACTATTACACAGCCTCCTCTCCCAATTTCCTGTGCCACTGCCTTCACAAAGGCACTTGAGACTCTTCCCTCCAGGGATGGCATCTCCTCCAGCCTACTTCTGGGTTTTGTAAATACAAGTTTATTGGAACATCATTTATTGCTTACATCTCCTCCATGGCTGCTCTCACAGGACAATGGCAGAGTTGAACATGGTGACAGGGACCATGTGCTCTGCAAAGCCTAAAACAATTACTATCTGGCCCTTCACACACACAGTTTGCTCACCCCGCTCTAGAGCAATAAGTACCTCTGTGACAGCACTTCTATTGCATCGTGTGTGTGTGTGTGTGTGTGTGTGTGTAACCTGTAGAGCTCCCTGGTTGTACAAATCCAGGCAGTGCCATTCCCTCTATAAGTAATCCTGCATCCCAGTTCTCTTACCCAATTCTAAGTGCCCTTCCTCATCTGAATAAGTCATGTACCACCTGCCTAGAGATTTGCCCAAAGTTGGAGTTCAATGGATGCTGTTGAATTAAAATGAAGGCAGGAGTTTTTCTAGGGCACAGTGGAAACCGTGATATTTAGGACGGTGAAATTACTGAGAGCAATAAGCAAACATCTGATTACACCTGTAACTAAATTAGCAGAAGCCAAATGGTCTTTTTGGCAGCAAAAAGTATTTTGTTTGACAGGGATTTAGCAAGAGACTCTGAAATGAATTGCGACCATGAAATATTTGATATTCACACTATAGACTCTTGGTGACTCTTCCAAGCTGTAGCAGAGATAAAGAGGACAGTCCCTGCCCTTTCTCATGCACACCACCCAAAGGCACAGCCACTGGCATGCTGGTAATGGGCTGTGCATTTCTCCTTCTGCTCCAGCAACCCCATTTGTGTGGTATTTTACAGTCTTACCTGGGCTCCAAGGACCCAGCAGGAAGAAGAGGCAGTAATTGCATTTTGTGAGCAATTAACCTTTTTCTTCCTTTTAAAATCTCCTCCTTTATGTAAATCAACTTTTAAGAACAGAATAAAAGTATACACCTGTCACTGTCTCTGGAAAGGTGATTAAGTCAAATTCTTTTCTAATTATCATGTTCACCCATCATATGTTTTAATGCTCAGTATTTCCTTTATTTCCTGTCATTCTTTTGGCCCCACAAATTCCATTCATTTGCACTGGTGAGTCCTGTAAGCTCATACAGATCCTAATACCTGCTAAGAGCATGCATGAAAGGTATTTCAAAGAAACTGGTGAGATTTTAGCCCTTTAAAAGAAATTTATTAAAGACTGATTCTCATAGATACAGGATTTTCTCCCATTAAAAAAATCTCCAATTTCTAATCTTATGCAGATTCTACATCAGCACTTTGTCTCTAAGTTTAGAGAATTTTTTAAAACGTGGAAACAATTTGGATTAATAAAAGAGAGAGACTATTAAGTGTGTGATACTTAGCCTTGATTTATTTGACTCAGGCATGGCAAAAAAATTACAGTCAAAATTATGCATTTCAATGAATGCTTTTTCCAAATAGCCTACAATTTGTCAATTGTCCATAAAGCACACAAAATGGACCTTGATTTCATGAAGGATTAGAAGAGAACTAGTCTAAGAAAAATAGATTTAGCAGCCCAGCATAACAAGGAACCTTACTTTGCTTATAGAGGATAATGTTGTGTGGTAAAGGGATGCCCATAAACTTTTGATGGTTCCAGTAATTAAGTCTGCTGGGTTCATGCCTCTGAATGGAACAGCAACAGCTAAAAACTCCAACCCAATATAGCCAACGCCCCCTGCAGGGTAAATGGAATTGGTTTCTCACAATTGAAATACTGTTTAGACTCTCCTTCCCTCAGGAAGCTTCTGCTCTCAGGTTCCCGCTACGTGACATGTGTGAAATCCTGCAGTTCTCACTGGCTCGGGCTCTCACTTGGTTGCACACAGGCACTCTCAACTCAACATGCCCAAAACTGAACTCACATTCATTCTCCCAAACCTCCTCCTCCATGTAATTCCCCCTTCTCCATAAATGGCAGCCTTGTTCTCCAAGAGTGGCTGCAATGAATTCCATGGCAGGCATCTGCCTACTGCCACCTTTGGGTGTTAGAGCTTGCTGGGCTATCGGCCTAGGAGACTCATCTCTAACTCTCCCATCTTCATTCTCTCACCTGATGTGCTTCTTCTCCTTTTGCCTTAGTGTTTCATCTCCCAGGAGACTTTCTATCCGCTTGCACTGTCCAATATGGGAGCCACTCACCACATATGGCTACTGAGCACTGAAATGTGGGCAGTTCAGATTGAGAAGTGCTGGAAGTGTAAAATGTATGCCAGATTTTGAAGCCTTAATACAAAAAAAAAAAGGATGCAAAATACCTCATCCATAATTTTTAATATATTGATTATAAAGTTGAAATGATAATATTTGGGGATCATTAAGTTAAGCAAAAATATACCATTAAACTTAATTGCAATAGTTTCCTTCTTCTTTTTAAAATGTGGCTACCAGAAAATGGAAAATGGCACACGTGGCTTGCATTGTATAGTCTTGTTTAGGATTACACCTATAACTGACACATAGTAGGCACTCACATATGTTTGTTGAATGAATAAAGGAACTAATTGGGAATCAGGAGACCAGAGTTGCAGTCATTTCACCTCTTTGGGCTGCAGTAAATGAGGGGGTTAAACTAGGTGGTCTCTTGAGGCCCTTCTAGTTTCATTGACTGCAGGTGGCTGACATGGATGTGTAATGAGTCTTTTCATCCTCATCAGGTTGTCAGCTCCTTCAAGGTGAAAGATGTCTTTGATATTTTCCTTGTCAATGCTCTGCACACGGCTGGTTAGGATTTTCTTAAAAGCCATCATCAGCCACCATCAACAAATGGGAAACAAAAAATACTAAGGCTTACAAGGTGGGCCAGACATGGGAAGATACATATTTAATTTAGTGGACTCTTCTTAAATCAGGTCCAAGTGTGGAAACGTTTTCCTGGGAGGGGGGAGGGGGGAGGGGGAGGGGAGCACAGAGAGGAGGAGGGGCAGAGGGGGCAGCGGGGGGGTGGGGTGGGAGGGGAAGCAGAGGAAGGGGCTCTGGAATCCTGACAGAGGACTTGACTTGAGCAGGAACGGCTAGCTCCCTAAAGCAATCCTGCAAATTCCCCAGGCACCACTAGGAAGCTGCCAAGGAAGCCGGGGTCCAGGCATGGTCATTTGGTGGGATGCATCCTCTCCTCCCTCCTCCAGACAATACAGAGCAAGCAATGACTTTCCCAAAGGCACTGGGTACTGCGGCCTGTGGTGGCGGTCCCCAGAACAGTGTCGGAAGAGCCCAAATCACCTGTTCTCATCGACCTCAAGATGCTCTTTGGGGAAAAACACAACCTTAATTGATACTTACAACAAGCAAGTGCACAAATGCTCAATTGCTAAGTTGATTTAGTGACAATGTCCACACAAGTACACAGGCTTGTTTTTTTTTTCTAACTTAAAGATAATCTAAAACAGCATGAAATTATTTCCATCTCTAAGCAACTGGAAACCCAGTTGTCTAATCCATCAGCGTTTGTAGACTGACCGCCTGTGACTGCCCCACTGCCGTGTTAAATGCTTCCAGTGTGGCTCCCTGGGGTTGGGAAGATAATTTGCTGTATTCATGGAAAGGGTGCCGGCTCTGGACCATGATGCACAAACCAATGATCTCATTTTTGCAAAAGGAAGATGTGGGGTGAAAAGTAGCTTTAGCCAGAGTACAGGTGAACTGATTGAAAAGGAAGGGGCAATGCACACAAGAAGCATAATCACACTCCTTTAGTAGGTTGCAAAAATCCATAATGACCATTTACATTCCGTGCATATTCCCCCCAGTGACAGCCAATATTTAATGGCTGAAAATTCTTTCTGGGCAGCTAAGTGGAGTCAGAAACGTAAGGGCCTATTGGAAATTTCACTTTTCCTTTTTTAATGTCCCCTACACCCAGAGCAGTTCTCCTGGACCGTCTCTGAGCACCCCTGAAGTGGCCCACATTCTAACTCACAAAGGTTTTTCTCGTGCATTTCTTCTTACCTGCCACCTGCCTTCCTCTGGTTTCTGAGATTGTGGCCACGTGTCCTTGACGCCACCTCTGCTTATATAATTGTTCTAATTTCTTTCTTGTAATGACTCCCCCCCACATACATATAAATATATATTTTTAATCTCCCCCTTTGTTCCATTTCTTTTTCATCTCCAGCCCCAGGAAATTTCTCCTTCTGGCAGCCTCCTCTTGTTCTCTTTGGCAGCATTTCCCAGAGGCACAAATAGTCATAATGATCAAAATGCGCACTTCCGAAGGGTTCCTCAAGGAGAGGAAGCCACTTTGCAGACATTATCTCATCAATCTTCCCTCAATTCTGCAAAGGAGGGACTACAATTACCTCCAGTTTCTGGTAGAGACCTGGAGAGGGTTAAGGCAGCAGCACTCTGTGGCTTCAAACAGGGACCAGAACGTCACTCATTTACATGAGAATGGGCCCAGGCTCTTAAAATTACTTTTCTCCTTCCTTCTGGGCCTCCCCCTTAAATTTACCCAAAGAGAAAGGGTGACTCCTATCCCTTGAAACTAATTTCTCCTTACACAGTTTAATCGCTGCTGCCATCAGGTGTTGAAAAGGCATGTTGGGGTGGGTTGGGGAGAAAGGTCACCCTAATTTATGTTTTATTTTCTGTTTTACTCTCTGTTCCATATACTTCCTGGGGTTCCTTGGAGAGTGCTGCAACTGTTTCATTTTCTCCTCACTCCTATATTCCTTATGAGATGGACTAGAAATTCAACCCTTTTAAGAAAAGGAGAGCTAAAATTGTTGATCTCCATTGCAAATAATTTTACTTTGAGAAACCCAAAGTTCACATGGAAGTCATTTTCCCTCATATTGCCTAACCTACTAGATAATTTTGATTAGAACTAACATCCTATGATAAATTCCATAGCTTTGTTTGTTCATCTCTGTGACAAAACAGTTAAATAAAAGGGACCACTTTTATAATTAAGATTTTTATCATTAAAATCCACTTTGGGAAAGAGACAACAGCAATGGAACCATTTTTGGGGATAACCCCATTTTAAGATTATATTTTTATCAGATCTCCAGTCCCTATAGTCCACTATCCTTATATTTAAATGAAAGTTTTAACATGGTTACTGTGCTATCAACTCCCACCACCACCCCAGGACAAAGATGCCTTTTTTTTAAGTAGGTGTTAGATGCAATTACACTCATGTCTTAAGACAATTACAAATGTTTTATTTTCCTAAGCTTGAAATCACTGATTTTCTGTGCTCAAGCCACTCTATGATTGCTTCACAATGGAAAATTAGTGCCATTTGTTTTAGTTTAAAGTATAAGATAAAATTAAAAAAAAATTTTTTAAAGAACACCTGTTCTTTGTTCAACAGATAGATACCAAGATTCTGGTGGGTGCCAGGGGCTAGACTAGCAGATATGAAGATTCATTGACAAAGAAGAAAGAGGAGGCTGCTAACATCCTGAAGTCATATCAAACAAGCAAGTAGAGATGTGGATGACAAATGTCATCAACTGAGCACATATGGGGCACTACAGAAGATCAAACATGGATGGGGTAGAGGTGGTTGGGTGGAAGAGAGTGGTTAGGGAAGGAATTCCTAGGGGGAAAAATGTCTACTCTGGAATATAAATCATTAGTGTGAGTTAACCAGGTGAGGCATGTGTATGAGGTAAGGCAATGCAGATGGGATGGGGGAAACAATGCTTGCTCAAGATGAAATATCAGCACATGAGGTGCTGGAGGAGAGAGAGTACAGTAGCACGGAAGCACCTGTGGCCAGCACAAGAGCATGGAGGGAGAGGAGGTGATGAGAGATGGAATAACTGAGGGGACCAGGGGCCAGATGGTCATAGGTCTTGAAGAAATAATGAAGTGATGAGATTTGCACCCTAGAAGGATGGTGGTATTCTGGAGACTAATTAGCATGCTGGTTAGGGGTTGAGTTAGGAAGCTGTTGGGGTCATCTAGAATGGAGACAATGTAAGTCCACATGGGTCAGTGTTAGAAGTTAGAGAAGAGCAGGACCTGAGGATTTAAGAGATGGATGGCATAGGGCTTTGAGACTGCTTGGATATTAGAGGGGGTGAGGAATGCTTAGGAAAGGGGAAAGAATCAAGAGATTTGGCTCTGGCAACTGAAAATAGATGATGAGCCAAGGGAACACAGATGAAGGAGCAGGTGGGGTGGTAGTATGATAAATTTAGTTCAGGTCATATGAAATTGTAGGTGTTGGCAGAATATCCAATTAGCAGTGTCCCAGCCAGGTGTTGAATATTCAGGTCCAAAGTTCAGGGGGGAAGAAGTGGCATCAATCTACAGATGGTATCTGAAAACAAGGGAGCCAGGAGATGGCCCAGGGTGAGTAGAAGGAGGTCAGGTCCCACAGGATCACTAACGTTCCAGGGTGGAGAGAAGAAGGAAAGCCCACAAAGGGAAGGGAGAAGCAGCCAGGGAGAAGGAAGGAGAACCAGGAATGTACATGGAACTTCTTTCTCTACTTCTGAGAGTCAATGGAAAACCACTTCCAGAATGTTCAGGAAATGAATGGAATTATTCTCAGAGGTCTAATAAGGACTTGCTGATTGGATTTGGTGTTCTTGGAACAAACAGGATCAGGTACTTGATGTAGAAAGAGCCGGATGTGCCTGGGTTGAGGAAGGCAATGGAGGTGAAAAAGTGGATACAGTAGGTGTCAACCAATATTTCACAAACTATTTGACCTCAGGACTCCTTTACATTCTCAAACACTAGTGAGGACCTCAAAGAAAGAACTTTTGTTTACATGGGTTAAATCTATTGAACTTGAATGTACTAGAAATTAAGACTGATAAATTATTGAAATATTTCTTAATTCATTTAAAAGCAACACAACTCCATCATGTACATAATATATTTTTGAGAAATACGACAGTATTTTCCAAAACAAAAACAACTTGATGGGAAGAACAGCATCTTTTTACACTTTTACAGATAGATCTCTTTAATGTATGGTTTCCCAGATGACAGCAGGCTTTCATATCTGCTTCTAGATTCTATCTGCCACAATATTACAGGGGACAAAATGTGATATAGTTTGTCTGCAGCTGAGGCAGGAAGAGAGACTTCTCTTCCATTGTAATAAGAAGATGGAGGCAACGTTGAGTGTGGATATGAGTAAATGAATAGATTTGGGAACAGAAGGTCACAGGACTTTTCTTCCAATAGATTCTATTTTCCCTACCAAATAGGATCATGAGGCAGGACGACAGCATGGGTCAGAAATTTTAAAAATGTAGGGAAAATTTGACATAAATAATTAAATCCTTCTTTCTTGTTAAGAAATCCAAAGAATAAAGTCTCCTTGGATAAATGCACTTTGTGGCATGAAATATCAAGAAAAGTATCCCTGGGATTAGAGAAATCATGAGAACTTCTGGGAAACTGAAATTCATGCAGAAAGATTTTAGAAGAAATAACAAAATGAATGCAACATCTTTGGCCTTTCTAGGGAAAAGTTGGTGATTATTTTCAGCTATCTGAAAGCTAGCGATAACAGTGTTATCGTAGGATGGAGAGAGAAAGAGAAACATGATTGTGTTTGGATTCAACAGTTCTGCCTAACTCAGCTTTCTAACTTAAAAACCAATATTGTTTACAACTAGAAACACTGATAGATGCTGGAATTTATGAGTCACCAGGGGGACCCTGAGTAGACCTCTGTCACCCAATACTCTGCTCTTCCTGGCACCAGCCACAAGTCTGCAATGTCCCCTCATAGTGACAAAAACAGAATCATGGTCACTGATTAAGAGAGTGGCCATGGCCACTCTCTTAGAGTGGATCATGAGGCTTACTGTTGTGAAGGTTATGTAGCTTATGTAGGTAGCAGAGAAGCTTAGGCTACCTATAGGCATGCCTAAGAGTTACAGGCTATCACCTAGCACAAGTGCACAGGGCAGCACAAGCCCAGTTCTGAGCAGTGTAAGTGACCTAAATATTTCTGAACTGATTGGGTATGTCCTCAGGCCAAACAAACCCAAACGGAGCAGTGCACATCACTGAGTTTTAGAATAGAAACTTCTGCAATTTCTTTGTTGTAACATAATTGCAAGATTTCTAGCTCGCCGGCCCTGCTGTTTTATTGGTAAGTGAACCACCCAGTTCCTCCCCCACGGTGTTAGTGACATGCATAAATATTCTAAATAAATAGACTATTTATTAGCTGTTTTCCGCAAGTGCAAAGCACTGGGGTGTCTAAGGGTAGCGGGGTATTAGTGCCTCACTGTATGAGATGACAGTGTACTTCATCTCAGAAAATATTGCAGCCTGTGGACACGGTCACATAGTTTCCCATAAGTCCCCATCTGATTGTAACTGAATCCTGCTACCAACTGGGATTTTTTTTTTAATTTTTAAAAATTTTTTTTATTAATTAACAGAAAAAAAGAAAAAAAAGAAATTAACCCAACGTTTAGAAATCATACCATTGTACATACGCAATCCCCTTTTTTCTTGTAAGCATTTTCTAAAGGTGACCATACCATTCTTGTTCTTTTGTTTCTGGCTTATTGTGTGTCACCAAATGTCCCACATGTTCATTCACATCGATTCATGCCTCACAACATTGTTCCTTTTTTGTAGCAGCACAAACTTCGTTCATAAGTGTACACCATTGTTCGCCAATCTACTTCTGCATCAGTGCATCCTTCAGCCACTTGCATCCATCAGGCATCATGTAGAGGGCTACCTCAGGGAAGCCTCAATTCTACTCTTATAGCCTTTCAACTAATTAAACCAGGCCTGCCCAGGGAATCTCTATTACTTAAAGTCAACTGATGATGGACTGCAAGCACATCTACAGAATACCATCACAGCAATGCCTAGACGAGTGTTTGATTGAATAACTGATTGTAGCCCAGTCAAGTTGACACAAGAAACTGACCATCACAGGAAGTTTCCCCTTTGCAGAGTCCTTCATTTCCAGGGTCTCGGATTCATCAATTTTGCTTTTAGTTAGTACTATCAGTTGTTGGAGTTTCAATATGTAGTTATCAAAAAGGTTATTTTGAAAACGAAATGCCGCATAACAAAAAAAACTTTTGTTAAAATTTAAAGAGCCTAAATAAACACAAAAAAATTAAAATAAAATAAAAAAGTAAAGAGCCTTCAGCCCTAACCTTCTGACTTTACCTGTTGATTTCTTTTTATTTCTTACATGGATTTTTCATTAAATGCCTACCAAACAAAAGGAAAGATTGGCTGTAGCCATTGACTCCCCCAGAAAGCCATCTTCATGTCCTATCAAGTTGGCTTTTCTCACCAAAAGTTATGTATTTTTCTTTCCCCTTAAAGGTCTAGATCAGGAGGCAACAAACCTTTTCTGTACAAGGCCAATAGGAAACGTTTATTTCTGCATGCCATATGGTCTCTTTCACAGCTCAACTCAACTCTACTGTTGGAGTTTGAAAGCAGCCCTAGACCATCAACCATGTTCCAGTAGAAGTTTATTTACAAAGCTAAACAAAGGGGGGCGGATTTGGCCCATGGACTGCTGTTTGCCAACCCCTGCCCTAGAACCTCATGTATTTGAACTGTGTTCATATTCTTCATTCACTAATTGGTACATTTTCAAAACCCTCCCATGAAGTGGAAGCTGCCACATAATTTATATACAAAACAAACTAGGGCAGAGATTGGTAAAGTGACTTCTCTTCGGTTCCACCCGAGATCATGCAGGGAGCTAGAAATGGACCCTAGAGCTCCTGTTTCTCCTACGAGTTGCCAGAAAACTGTATGATGTGTCTTCTGTTAGCAAGCAGTTCTTGCCTAGATGTGATATCCATGACCTACCTCTAAGCCTGGAGCCATATCCTCAAAATCTGGGAGAGAAGGAGAACTTTTCATGTGAAGGTGCCGCGACTCCCGCTTCATGGCGGTGTGCGCTCCGGGGTGGAGGTCTGCTGGCCACAGCGGTCCAGCTGCTCCCCACCTCCAGCCCGCACAGATGGGCGGGAGAGGAAATGATGGCAATGGGCAGCCCAGTCACAAAGGAATGCCGAACTCAAGTGCAAATAATTATTAGGGAGGTGAAAATTACATCGCAACTTTCTCTTACTAATGGTCTACTGAAAAACAGCCTCATTGTACTTTCAAAAAGTTAATTGTCCATAGTGTCTTGAAGAAATTCTGTTCATTATCCTTGTGGAATTTTATAAAGCTGCAGGATAAAGGTCCCCAACTCTTTTGTTTTTTGGTGATATTCTGTTCTAGTCTGTTCTCTCCAACTCCATGACTCCATCCCCCTCCTTTGGCTGTGAGCTCACTAAAGCCTCCTTCTCATGTCTCCTCTGCTGGTACTTATGCTTTTTGTTCAACATTTAAACTTCAGTTTCCCACATTATCAAGTCAAGGTTTCTATTTAAAACCCACAAAAATTAAAAAGGATTTGCAAGTTTAAATATATTGATAGCAATACAAAAAAATTTTAAAAACAAATAAAACAAAAATAATGTAATAGAAATAAAAAACAAATATATTGATAGCAGAAATTGTATTGATTATACAGAAATTGTTAGAGACTCATAACTATTCCCATATAGGAGATAAAAGAGATTAATTGGGGATGGTTTGCACTGCCAAAAATATTGCCTGGAAAATAGCAGGTACTCAATAAATATTGGTTGAATAAATATTTATATGTACATATGTGTGAGTGCATGGGTAGATGGATGGATGGATGGATGGATGATCTTTTCTGAAGCATTGTATTTAGTAGATCATTAGGGAATATGCTGGCATACAAATAGTGACCTAAAATTATCCTCAATTTGCTGATAGAGACAATTCACTACCAGAAAACAGGTATTTACATAAGGTCTACATTTACTAATAATACTCTAAAGGTCCTATAAAGCCTTGCCATTGATCCATATCTTAGTGTAGCCATTTATCAGATCTCCAAAATTCCTGCTGTAATGAAGGTATCTTTTGGGGGGTAGTAAAGTGGCCATGCATCCCCACACAAGTGGCATAGAATCAAAGGGCACAAAAATTTGAGTAAAAAGACTTGGCCTGGGACCCCTGCTCTTCTGCACACTAGCTATGAGATGGTGGGAACTCAGTAGGACACTGGGGTAGGGGGCCCTCACTTCTCTCGTTATAAAATAACATGTTAGGACAAGGAAACTGGGTCAATTGGGAATCTTCTGAGTTACAAGCAGCAGTTTAGTTGAAACAATAAAAATAATTTTGTTTATGTACCTAAGAAGTAGGTGGTAAAACTCTCCCAGCCAAAGGAAGTCTAGGGAGATGTGAGGACTGAAAATAATATGCTATCCTTGATCGGATCCTGGAACAGAAGGAAGACATTAGGTAAAAACTAAGGAAATCTGAAAAAAGTATGGACTTTAATCATCATCTATCAATATTGGTTCTTTCACTGTGACCAACAGACCATCCCAATGTAACATGGAAACAATGTGCAAATGTTCTGGATATACAAGAACTCTCTGTACTATCCTTGGAATTCTTCTGGAAATCTAAAACTATTCTAAAATAAAAAATTTACTCTAAGTGGCAGGGCCAGCATCAGAAGAGGTTTGAAGAGCTTCCCAAAGTCATCAGGGCTCCCCTCCATCTCTCTAGGTTCCTCTGCTTGGCCTCCCTGCCCCCAGAGATTGCAGCCCTTCCAGTCCTTACACCCATCATCCACAGGGAGAGAGACTCTGCATCCCATATTCTCTACATCAGCCCCTGGGCTCTTGTTGATTGGGCTAGTAAAGGCCACACAGCCAGGCCTGAACCAATCACTGTGGTCGGGGTGGGGGAAGGGGAGAAGGTGGCTGGTTTAAGCCAAAAAGGGGTCACTCCCAAAGTGGCAGTGAGATGGTTCCCGTTCAGACCATTTGGGAGAGAGGGAGTTTCTTTCCCAAAGGGAAACATTTTCTGTAAAGGACCAGATAGAAGATATTTTAGGCCACAGACATTAATAAAGGAATGGGCATGACTGTGTTCCAGTGAAACTTTACAGACACCGAAATTTGAATTTCATATAATTTTCATGAATCATAAAATATTACTCTTTCTTTGATTTTTTGAAACTATCTAAAATGTGAAAACCATTCTTAACTCACCAGTGGCTGGTTGGATTTGGCAGATCCCTCTTCTAGATAATCTCTCAAATGTCCCTTACCTAAGAGATTTTTTCCTTCATATTTTTACCTGGATCACCTTCATTCCTTCTTTCATTAATACCTGTGAAAAGATGACCCTTTGCCGGTGCAATTGTTCAAAATCTTCAGCCTTGCTCTGTTTTTGACTTCCAGCAAGGCATTTGGAAGGTCACGCCACCTTTCCCTTTTCCCTGGGACATTGAATTGTCATAATAACTCGATTGCCATAGAACTCTTGGGAAATACAGGACCGTACACTGTTAAATATTAAAGATAATGATTCATCCCCTCTGCCATTAGTGGAAATTAAAGACATGCCTTTAACTCTGCAGATACAGTTTACAGAGTTAGGTGAAAACTCTGTCATGTTGCTAAGCAATTGTTCGTCTATTTTTAGTCACCTTTAGTGGTGACTTTTTTTCTAGCTTAAATATTTAGCAGCTTTGAACTGTCTTTGGAATAATACACTTCTTAAAGCTTTTATTTTCCAGTCATTGGAAAGAGTGCTATTATGGAAATAATTGAAGTAAGCATTGAAAGTGTGGGTTTAAAGATCTTCAGGGTCAGATGATGACCCTGGGAAGAGAGAGATGGGCGGCAGAGCTGAACAAGGAGGAACCGAGGGAGGATAAAGCCAAGGAAGCTTTTAAATTCCTATAAGGAATGAGTTTGGCTGGATCTCTGGAGGAAGATGAAAAGTAAACAGGCTTGTGAGAAAGTAAAATTCATTGGAATAGCATGGAGCCATGGGAGGGTAATGATCTCTTTTAAAACCAAAATGGGCAACTGTGGAATGATTTGGTCAAATGTACTTTGGCAGCCTTTGAATTTAAATCCAAATACCTTCAGTGCACATAAGGACTTTGTTTTATTTCTGCCTATTTCTTACAAAAACATCTGAGCCTCAACTAACCTGTGGTACCCTTATGTGAATTTTAAAAGGCACCCCAGCCAGTGGTACCTTTGTGCTAAGTTTCAGGGCTCTGGAGAGGGCTAGATTTCAACCACCATTTGACCCCTTGGCCAGGCTCCCTTCACATCCATTCCCAGCCACCTGGGTCTGGGGTGGCCCATGATAAGGGGTGCATCTGATTGGGTAGCAATGGGTTTTAGTTGCTGACCCCCAAGTGGAATTTCCCAACAGGTCAAATGGCCATTTAGGGGTCAGGACTGTGGAGGGGCAGGTAAAACTCACCAGCATTTACACTGATACATGTATCAACTGGAGTATTCAAGTGTCCAGCTGTTCACAAAACTAAACCATTTTAATAACAGCAAAGTACAATTTACAAGCTCCAGAACTTTATTATAGCAACCATTTTAGTGGCAAGATTCCAAAATGCCTAGTGTACAGCCCCTGATTTTATGCCATCTCAAGCCACTATGAGACATCCTCAAGGTTCAAGAGGGGAGGTTAGCTTTAGTCCTTCCTTTGAGTTGTTCCATGATGCATTTGTTGTTTATACTACCAGATTTTTATAGGGGTCTTGTTATTGTTTTTGTTTAATTTTCCTTCTTTTCCTTTCTAAATTGTAGGGCTCCCTTGTGGTAAATTCTGTCTGTTGACACAGGTTGGGCTTTTACTGTGCCTTCTAATAGCAACCCCTTCCCAAAATAATCTTCCTGCCCTCCTTTTAATTTACAGTTTATAAACTGCTAATGACTAGGAAACCAGTTGACTGGGCTTATAAAAGCTAAATGTTAATAGGCTCTAAGCAAAGTCCTCATGGGTCCTCCTGACACAAATGAACCAGCTAGACCTAACACATATTTTGAGCAATTCACCCAATGATAGCAGAAAGTGCATTTGCTCAAAGTGTATGGGGATCATTCTCTATGATAGACCACATGTAATTCACCCAAAGAACTCCATTTACAATAACTACTAAAAAGAATGACATATTTAGGAAAAAAACTTAATCAAGAAAGTAAAGGACTTTTACATGGAAAAGAATAAAACATTTCTGAGAAGCACTAAAACTCTAAATAGATGGGAAATCATCCCATGTTAGTGGATTGGAAGAATAAATATTGTTAAAATGACAATGCTACTACCCAAATTGATTTACAGATCCAATGCAATCCCAAGCATAATTCCAACAGCCTTCTTTGCATAAATGGAAGGAAAAAAACCAATCATCAAATTTATATGGAAGGGTAGAGGGCCCCAAATAGCCAAACCTTCATGAGAAAGGAAAACGAAGTTGGAGGACTCACACTTCCCAAATTTAAAACTTATTACAAAGCTACAATAATCAAAATAGTGTGGTATTGGCATGAGTACAGACATATAGATCAATCGAATAGTATTAAGAGTTCAGAAATCAACCCTCACACCTATGGCAAGTTGATTTTGAACAAAATGTCAAGTCCACTCAATGGGGAAAGAATAGTTTCTTCAACAAATAGTGCTGAACAATTTTAAAAGATCAAAGAAGGTATCCACATTAAACAATTGAAAGTGGACCCCTACCTTACACCATATACAAGAATTACTCAAAATAGATCAAAGACCTAAATATAAGAAGTTGAAATTATAAAACTTCTAGAAGAAAGCATAGGGGAATATATTTGGGACCTTGAATTACTAAGTGGATTTTTAGGCTTTACTCCAAAAGCTCAGGCAACAAAACAAATAGATAAATGGCACCTCATCACAATGAAGAACTCTTGTGCATCAGAGGACATTATCCAGAAAGTGAAAAGACAACTGCTACACAGTGGGAAAAAATAGTCAGAAACCATATATCTGATAAAGGTGTAATACCTGGATAAAGACCAACAACACAAGTTTAAAATGGGACAGGAACCTAGATAGACATTTCACCAAAGAAGATATACAAATGGCCTATAAACACCTGAAAAGATGCTCAACATCATTAGTCATTAGGAAAGTGCAAATCAAAAACACAATGAGATACCACTTCATGCTCACCAGACTGGCCATTATATTAAAAAGGAAAATAAATGTTGGTGGGGATGCAATGACATAAGAAGCCTCATACATTATTTGTGGGAATGTAAAATGGTGTGGCCCCTGTGGAAAACAGTTTGGCAGCTCCTCAGAAGTTAAGTATAGAATTAGCATATGACCCATAATCACACTTCTAGGTGTAAACCGAAAAGAATTGAAAGCAGGGACTAGAACAGTTGTCTGTACACCAACATTCACAGCAGAATTATTCACAGTGACCAGAAGGCAAAAACAACCCAGGTGTCCATGAACAGAAGAATGGATAAACAAAATGCCAGATGTCCATACAGTAGAATGTTATTCAACTGTGAAAAGGAATGAAGTGCGGACACTTGCAGCAACACAGATGAACCTTGAGGATGTCATGTTGAGTGAAATGAGCCAGACACAAAAGGACAGTTATTATGTGGGATCTCACTTCCATGAAGTAACTGGAATATACATATTCATAGAGACAGAAATTAAAATGTAGATTAGCGGGGCCAGAAGCAGGGTTGGGGATGCAGGCTTAATGCTTCAACGGTGCAGTTTCTGTCTGGGGTAAAGGAAAAGTTTTGGTGGTGGATACTGGCACAACATCATGAATGTAATTAACAACACTGAATTGTATACTTGAAAGAGGTTAAAATACAAATGTTATGTTGCATGTGTGTTACCACAATGCCATTTTTTTAAAAATTAAAGTTGCAGGAAATCCTGGTGATTAGCAGTCTAAACTCGAGAGCTAACCTAGCTGGCCTGAATTTTTTCTACCACTTGTCAATCGTAATGGTAGGCAAGCTGCTGAATGCTTTTTATTTTTATGTTTTTATTTTTTGGCATGGGCTGCCAAACCTTTCTGCACCTTGCTTTACTCAGCCGTAAATGGGCATAATAATAGTACTTGTTCTACTGGATTGTAGAAGGATTCAATGACTTAGTTCATGTGAAGTAGTAAGAATAGGAAGTACTCAAGTGTTAGTTTTACTATTATTAGCATTATTATTAGGAAAACAAGGAGATGGAGGCCCATGCAGGAAGCAGGCTTTCTGAACAGACTTCACATTAAATATCACCACCATGCCTGGTGCCTTAGAAACAGATGACGTGTACTCTCCTTCCTCGATACCTACAGCTTTGAGGTATACACACTTCTAGGTATTGTGGGTGGCTGCAAGTCAAATTTTAGGCTTACTCTTCTTTTGCTCCCCCTGCCCTACAGCTTCCCCTCCTTGGTGCCCTCATGCTCCTTCTCCAGTTAGAAACTGCACTGAGGAATAGAACCAATAGAGTCACTCACACTAGAGTCTAAATGCCTGATGAGGGCATGTACCTTTCTTCCTAGTGCTGTCTGCATTTTCTTAAAGGTACAATGTCTCTAACTAGTCAAGTGAATCTAATAGTAAAAGTTTTGGTATCAAAGATCCCCACCCCCCCACTTTCCTTCCCAATCACCAACCCCCATTCCTATAAATGTACGTGCACTCTTAGCCAGTCTTGTACACTTTGGTCATGGTGAAAGAGGAGATCCCCTTTTGTCTGAGCCAATGATTCTTCGAGCCCTAGAGCCTAGCCCAGCCACCTCCTGGGAGAGCTCACTTCCTCCATAATGCCATCTCTTTCTATGTATTCAGTATTCCCAGGGTCCAGGCACATTCAAGTTAGGATTTAAACATGGCAAGTAGATACTAGCTTAAAAAGTAAAAAATATATGCAAAAATAAAACCCTCTTTGCCCTTACAACCTGCTCTGTACTTGAGTTACTTTTCCTTCTCTGTGTGCAACAGTCTTGGAAGCATTGCTGTCATTCTCTGTCTCCTGCTCCATACTGCCCTTCACCACTCAACCCACTGGTTGAGTCTACCTGCCACAACTCCCCCAGTGAACTGTCTGTTTTTATTTTTTATTGATATATTATATTGTCACAAACCATGTACTCATTCAAAGTCTACAATCAGTGATTCACAAAATCATATAGCTGTGCATTTATCATCACAATTGACTTTTTTTTCTTTTTTGTGAAAAATAACATATATAACAAAAAAAGCAATAAATTTCAAACACATTGCAACAGTTAGTTGTCGAACAGATTTCAGAGTTTGGTACGGGTTACAGTTCCACAATTATAGATTTTTACTTCTAGCTTCTCTAAGATACTGGAGACTAAAAGAAATATCAATATAATGATTCAGCACTCATACTCATTCATTAAATCCTACTTCCTCTGTGTAACTCTACCATCACCTTTGATCGTTCTCCCATTCTTTAGGGGTATTTGGGCTCTGCCCATTCTAACTTTTTCATGTTGGAAGAGGTTGTCAATAATATGGGGTAGGGGGATGGAACTAGTTGATGTTCTGGAGCGGCTGGGCCCTCTGTGTTTCAGGATTTACCTGGTCCAGGGACCCATCTGGAGGTTGTAGGTTTCTGAAAAGTTACTCTAGTGCTGGAAACTTTGTAGAACCTTATATATTGCACTAGGTGTTCTTTAGGATTGGCAGGAATGGTTTTGGTTGGGATTTGGCAAGTTATGATAGGTAACAATGTCTAACTGAAGCCTGCATAAGAGTGACCTACAGAGTAGCCTCTTGACTCTACTTGAACTCTCCCAGCCACTGCTACCTTATTTTTTACACTTCTTTGCCCCATTTTTTGTCAGGATGGCATTGTTGATCCTGTACTGCCCGGGCCAGGCTCATCCCTGGGAATCATCTCCCACACTTTCACTCCTGGATGTTATGTCCTATATAGGGAGAAGGGCAATGATTTCATTTGCAGAGTTGGGCTTAGAGAGACAGAGGCCACATCTGAGCAACAAAAGAGGTCCTCTGGAAGTAACACTTAGGCATACCTATAGGTAGGCTAAGCTTCTCTGCTACCTACATAAGCCTCACAAGAATAAGCCTCGAGATCAAGAACTTGGCCTATTGATTCAGGTGTTCCTAATGTTTGACACAGTATCGGGTTTCCCCAGTGGTAAAGTTTAATAGTTCCATATTTTTTCTCTCATCCCTCAAGGAACTTTGCCAATACTTTTTGATTATCTGCTTAATATACTCTGGGATGTATCCAGGCATTACATTAAGCTATACAGGATTAAAGACCCTTATTCTTATTGTGGGCTCCCTGTGTTTGGATTGTTTACATGATCTATCCAGACAGGTTGAATTAGATTATGTGCTACAGAAAATTTAGGTTCTGGACAAAATAAGCCTTTCTTCCTTTGGTCTCAAAGAGTAGATGAAGTTCTAAAATACAGACAATGTCATCCTTATCCTGCATTCTGAATTGTCTTAATCCCAACCTGATCAGCTTCCTTTTTATCTCTAAATACCAGGTCATACATATATAAAATAGCCTCTCAAAATCCAGAAATAACAATTATGCTATGGACTAAATGTGCCTATTAATAAGAGCTTACAATCTAAGCTCCTGTTTTCTTCTAAATATTTTCTAAATGAGACCATATAACATTTGCTGTTTTGTTTCTGGCTTATTTTGCCTCACCAAATGTCCCACAGGTTCCTTCACCATGTCGCATGCCTCACAAGTTCATTCCTTCTTGTAGCAGCACAATATCCGATCATATGTATACACTGACCTGTCCTTTTAAGGTGTTACCTATAGTGGACAATTTTTAAATTAACCACTTTTTATTGGAAGAGTAGACTATGATATAGAAATTGTGATATAGTCATACAGTGGGTTCTGCACAGCAGTGACAGGATGTCCTAGAGGTACAAGTTTTAATATTTCAACACGGAAATTTCTCAGAAATATATTGCTGAGTGGAAAAAATAAGTTGCAAAGGAATATCTAGAATATGCTGTCTTATAAAGTTTAAAACCATGGAAAAATATACACTGAGTGTGGCTATATACACCTACAAAGGATGTCTGGGAACATTCAGAGAAATAATAAATACCCACGTCAAAACTCGAGGTTGTTCCTCAGAAATAAAGAAAAGGAATAGATTTTTAGATTGTATTTGTAAAATTGTATTTCTGTAATTTGGTAGAGGACATTTTCTTCTATTATCATTGACTTTTTAAAACTTAATTGAGGTATAACTTACATACGGTGAAATTCATGTTTCGCCTGTGCAATGCAGGGCCTTTTAGTAAATGTACAGTTTTATAACCATCTCCACAGTCTAGCAAAACAAGCCCTGAAGACCAAAATGTCTTCAGTTGATCATTTTACCTTCTAGATTGTAAATGCATAATCGGTCAGTCTGTTGAATATTGATTGAAGGATTGATATCGAGTGACTAAGGCAACCTGACGTACCTCCTAGTACTTAATGAAAGTTGTTGGCATTTTTCCACTTGCTGGAGAAGACCACGTTTGTAGCATCTTTCTGTCTGAGTCCTCACCCAGAGAAGTCCCTAGAGGTGTTTCCACTTATAGCGTCTGGTATCTGGATTTATTTCCTCCTCCATTAATTTATATTTTTGTTTATTTTATTAGCACTGCTCCTGTCACTGCAAATGATTCTTGTTAATCCTTTGGTTTTAGAGTTTGCAATATTAATTGGCCCTTACCCAGCATCACAGATCTGAGTTACAGTTGTCTTTTTCACTTCTTCCCTTGTGAAGCACAAGCAAATGACCAAGCTCTTGGAATCTGGGTGTGTTTTGGTTTGGTATGGTTTTGGTTTTCATTTACTTTGCTTTGCACTTCTGAGAACTCCTCTACTTAGGAGCAATGCTCCTCTCCCACTTTAACTACCTCTTCTCCTTGGCAGTCAAATGTGGACAGAAGTATAATATGCAATGGATTAACATACCTGCAGTACCATGCAAAGCTTAGTTCTTGATTATCTGACAGTCAACCACCACAATGCATCTGCTATTTTCACTTGCTCTACTAGTAAAAATTCTTTACATGCAGAGATGCATGGTTGGAATTTTCCCCAACACATTAGATGGGGCTTCTCTAATTTTCATTCCGTGGAAATTTTAAAACTTAAGAAACCTGGGCTTAGTGGGAAAGTTGTACTGTTTTCTCATACAGTAACTTCTTTGGGCATTTAAAAACCTTTCTATTGGGTGGTGCTATGGTGGCTCAGTGGCAGAATTCTTGCCTGCCATGCCAGAGACCCAGGTTCGATTCCCAGTGCCTGCCTGTGCCAAAAAACAAAACAAAACAAAACAAAAAAAGTTTTCTATTGTCTCCCATCAACCAATCAGTCAACAGGGATTTATTGCGTAACTATTGTATGCCAATTGATGCATTAGGTACTGTGAGAAATAAGAAAAATATGCAAAATGTGGCCCTGATTTCAAGGAACTTGCATATGTTCATCTATTCTTTCTTTCTCTTTCTTCCTTTCTCTTCCTCTCCCTCCCTCCCTCCCCCCCTCTCTCCCCCCACTTTCACTTTCTTCTTTCACTTTCTTTTCTCTCTCTCTCTCACACACTTTCTTTCATCTCTCTCTCTCCCTTACTTTCTTTCTTATCTCTCTCACTTTCTTTTCTCTCTTCTCTCTCTCTCACTTTCCCTCTATTAGCATTTACTACATATCCATGTGTGTCAGATACATAATCTACTTGAGGCAAAATATCATAAGAAAAAATCTAAGACCTGAAGAGTAGAAGATCAGAGATGAAACAAAGCTTCCAGGAGAAAAGTAGCTGAGAGCTGGCTGCCCTCAGATCTTGTCTTCCTCACACTAGTCAGCCTTCTGGCAGCTTCTACCCCCTCTAATGTGGTTGCAAAGCCTCTCTAGCCTGACCTAGCCTGCACCAGCCTCCTCATCTTAGAAGCACTTGCCAGGGTGTGTGGAAAGATAGCAGCATTGTTAAGCAGAAGAGTCCTCTTTGAAGTATCCTAACCTTTGTTCTGAGGGAGTATTATTTACAGCATAGATGCTCTTAGTATACTAATTGATGTTTGGAGTCCTTAAATAAGTCTCACCTTAAAAAAAAATCCTTCATTTTCCTATTTAACTCAGTGCACAGGATCATGCATAACTGTCTTCAATCTCTATTATTTATCAATGCTATTATTTTGTTTATCAACTCTATTATTTGTCAATGGTTTTCTCATTGTATTAGTTATCTATTGCTGTGTAACAAATTTCCCTAAAGCTTAGTGATGTAAAACTACATGCACTTACTATATCAGTGTTTATGGGTCAGGAACTGGGGCATGACCTCTGCCCTTGGGCCTCTTACAAGGCCACAATTAAAATGTTGTCTGGGACTGGGTCTCATTTTAAAAGTTAGACTGAGGAAGGATCAACATCCAAGCTGACTCTGTGGTTGTCAGCAGTATGCATTTGCTAACGAGATGTTGGACTAAGGGCCTCACTTCCTCATTGGCCTCAGTTCCTTGCTGCTTATATCATCAAAGTGTGCAAGCCAAGAAGGCCATAGAGTCTGCCAGCAGGGTGGAAACCATATATTTTCTAACCTCATGAAAGTGGTATCTCCTCAGTGTTGCTATTGTATGGGTTAGAAGCAAATTACTCAAGGGGAGGAAGTTCCACAGGGCTGTGAATACCAAGAAATGGGAATTCTTGGGGCCCTCTTAGAAGCTACCTTCCAGATGCATAATTAGTTTTTTCACCAGACACTTATCAGTCACCAAAACATGTTAGTCATTAGGGTGCAGCTATGATTAATAAGTAGCCGTTGTCCTCAAGGTGCCCATAGTCTGCTTGGGAACAAGGACACATCAACTTTAACCCTAATTCAAGATAGAAAATATTCTAATAGAGACAGGTTCAAAACCCAATGAGAACATAGGAGAGAGCGATGCCTTCATTCATGATAGATCTGGGGATGCCATTTTCTATCACAGTTCAAATCAAATTTAATGTCACTTCTTCTGTGGCACCTCCTCTGACTTGCCTATTTCCCCCCAACTCCTTTCTCAGAAGAGGTGACATTAGAACCTGTTCTTAAGAAATGAAGTAAGTAGAAATGCTTATCCAAGTGTAAAACCCAGCATAATCAGAGGTATAGAGATGAAATGCAGTGTGACTCATTCCAGGAACTACGGAACTACTATCTGGCTAGAATATTGGGGACATGGTCAGGGGCAGAGAATGTGGTCATGGCAGGAAATGAGTCTAGAAAGAGAAATTGGAGTCTGTGTAGATATCAGGAACTTCAACTGGCAACACCAACTGCAACTTCTGACACAAACAAACACTGCACTCACTCAATCAATTCAATTCTGACTTTAACTCCCAGAGTTTGACCAGACCTTACAGGGTAAGGGCACTCCACTGCAAGATTCCCTTTCAGGTACCAGTTACAAGTTTGAGGGTGCAGGCCACCCCAGATCAGGGGCTTCCCCTCCCCCCTTGGGTTTGATAATCTGCTAGAATGACTCAGAACTTACTGAAAGTGCTATATTTATAGTTATAGCTTTATCATAATAAAAAGATACAAATCAGAAGAAGCCAAAAGAGATTCCAAGGGTGAGGTCTAGGAAGGTTTCAAACACAACCTTCTGTGTCCTCTGCATATGAAGTCAAAGCACATCAACCTCACAGCACAGAGATGTAATTTATCAATCCCAGAAACTAATCTGGGCTTCAAGTGTGCCAAGTTTATATGAGGTCTCATTACATGGGTATGATTGATAGGATCAATGTCCACATGGTTAACTCAATCTTCAGCCCTCTCCCCTCCTTAAGGTGGACCGAAATCATGCAACTCAAAGCCCCAACCCCCTAATCAGAGAATTTGTCCTTCTGGTGGGGCCAGCCCCAACACTAAGACTGCAGGTGTGGTTGCTCCCACTGCCATCTCATTAGCATATGAACTACCAGGTGTGGACTTGGGTCCACCATGAAGATCAAAAGACACTCCTATCAGAAAATTCAAAGGTTGCTTCCCCTGGAACTGAGGACAAAGACCAGGCAAATTTTTCATTATACTGCAGAGTCACATTAGGAAAAAGAATTTGAATGCTGTGCCAAGGAGCTTGGGTTTTACCATGTAGGAAATAGAGAGCCATTGAAGGTCTCTAAGTATAGAACAATGTTGTAAAATCATATCTTAGAAAGGAACTGTGGAAATAGGGTTAAGAATTTACTGGAGATGCTTAGCCATGAAACTAAAATAATATTCCAGGGATGAGTTGATAATGATGTAAAATAAAATACAGGTAAAAGAAGGCCATGAAGATGGAGAGTTCAAAATCTAGTGCTTTAGGACTAGAATTGACAGATTATCAGATCTAGGGAGAAGTTGGGAGAAATGATGGAGGCAATGGAAGAGCCAAGAACTATTCTAGAATTTCTATCTTGGGAGAATATAAGCCTCTTAAAAAGAAGGAGCATCTCTTATTTGACTTCAGAATCTCAGTATTTTAACAGTGCCTGGCACTCAACAGTTGATACCCAATCAGTGTGTAGGTGGATGGGTAGATGGATGCATGGTTAATGTTGTTCATCATCCTAGGGAACACAGGAGGGAAATCAGTTGGGGAGACAGAAAAGAGTATAGTAGAAGGAAGTAATTACACCAGACCCTTGGATTGCTAAAGTGACAGTGGATAGAGTCATGATAGCAATTAGAGAATTAACCCAAATTTCTCCTTTATGATAATATATGGTGTTTTAGTTTGCTAAAGCTGACAAAATGCAATATACCAGAAATGGGGTGGCTTTTACAATGGGGATTTATTAACTTACAAGTTTACAATTCTGAGTCTGTGAAAATTAAGGCATCAACAGGATGATACCTTTTCCCCAAAGACCAGCTACCAGTGATCCTCAACCCTTCTGTCACATGGCCAGGCACATGGTGACCTTTGCTGGTCTCTCCCTTCTCTCCTGGGTTTTTTTGCTTCCAGCTTCTGGATCAATGGCTTCCTCTCTGAGCTTCTGTGTGTGCCTTGACTCTCAGCTTCTCTGCCTTTTCTCTGTCAGCTTCTCTGTGTTTCTCTTTTCTTCTATGTGAGTCCTTCTCTCTCAGTTTCTTATAAAGGGCTCCAGTAAGAGGATTAAGATGCACCTGGGGCATGCCTCAACTGAAATAAGCTCATCAAATGTCCCAACCACAATAGGTTTATACTCAGAGGAATGTAATAGCTTTAAGACATCTTTTCCAGGGTACATACAGCATCAAACCATCACGCATGGCTTTGATCGTTTACATTGGGAATTTATTTCATCCATTTTAGCCACCTTCAAAAAAGAATAGTTTGTTCTTCAAGAACAAACTCTGATTCTTTGTGCAATTTATATCAACATTTTGGAAGCCTATTAGATTGCTCAGCACTTTATCCCAAAATATTAGGCAACACAACCACCATTTTGGCCACTGAAGTCCCTTAGCACCCCTTGAATTTCAGTAACTCAAGGAATACAGAGGAATATTGAATTTCTTTCCTCAGACTCAAATTAAAAAGTTTCTCTCCTTAAAGTAAGGAAGGGATTACCATAAATCATCAAAGAAGTTCCTCTCAGTGGCAAAGAGGGGAAATTGATGAGGAGGCAGTGTGGAGGGTCTCTCAAGCAGCTGGGAGGTCTATAGCCTGGCATAGATGGCATTTAGACAGTCTGCGCTCATAATCATCCATTAATTGCACATTTGTTTAATGTGTTTTTCTATATTTGTCTTATAGTTAATGACTGAAAATAATTTAAGAATTAAGCATAATCCCAATAATATTTCAATAAAGACTCTAAAGCAAAAAAAAGTTCCCCTCCTTTATATCCTATACTAACCTTACCTTTAACTTTCTACTACATGGCTCAACCATACCTCTTGGCAATTCTCAGGTTTTTTGGACTCCAGATTTTCTGAAGAAGCACTTCTTAAACTTTGAAGTGCATCAACTGGAGAGTTGGTGAAAATGCAGATCCTAATTTTGTAGCTCTAGGATGGGCTTTGAAAGTTTGCATTTGTAACAAGCTCCCAGGTGATCCTGGTGCTGGGATCCATGGACCACCCTTTGAGTGGCAATGATCATAAGGACTAAATCACTAATGGTGCCTAGGCTGACATCACTATTGTTGTTGACCCAGGTTGTCAGCTGCCCTTCAATCCAGAATTTCATTTACCTCCTGCCCTTGTTCAAGGCCTCCCTATGTGATTTTATATTATCTACCTCTTCCCTGATGCTTCCAGCTCCTCCGACTTAATAATAATTTGCAAGGGTGACTCTAGCATGCTGTCTTTCCCCTCCTCCAGATCCCTAATGAAGCTGTCAAATCTGACCTTCTCACCACTCCCTTCTGCTCACCTGCACCATCTCTTAGCTTATTGTTTTCTTTACAGCCCTTAGATTCAGTCTTCAGTCTCTTGTTCCTTAAAGTCATCAAACACCTACAATCAATTAAGGATCAGAGGCCAGGGATCAAGTTCATTTTTTGAGGAAAAATTGGGGATCTGATAATGTGCAGTGTTTGGGAGGTTAGCAGTGTGTGCGTAACGAAAACAAATGAGAAAAGCAATCATCCTGGGTGACTGGGGAATGACAGCTTAGCTGGGAGCAAGGCATCTCAAGTCCCAGCCCTCCTCCTAAATGACGGCATGCCATTGAAGAAATCGTTTACCCTACCTGAGCCAACATCTTATCAACTGTAAAGTCATACATTAAATTTAGATGATCTCTGTGGTCTGTTAAAAGTAATTATGAAGAGCCTGCCCATGTAAAAAAAAAAGTAATTATGAAGAGGCCAATTTAGCCTATGTTCATTATATATTTAAACTAGAATAGCGGTCCCTCCCAAATGTGAGGTCCATGGCTCTCCAGTGACTCTGTGCCTAGAATACAGGGTATGTGAATTTGCATAGGGGAAAATTTACATCTTTATTCTCACTGTCCTCTGACTGACATTGAGCATTTTCTTCAATTAGACAGCGGGCTAGAATAGCATTTGCAGTGCCTGTGACTTAGGCATTGATTAAAGGCACAAATATATTTTATGTCACATTACAGTTTTGGTAGATATCTAAGTATCATCGATGCTTGTCACTACTTTGTCATTTTGGTGTTTATTAGACCTGCCACTATACTTTGTCTTTGATCACGCTAAATGAAGAAGCACATCTATTGCCATAGTGCAGTGGCTGTCAACAGGGGGCGATCTTCCCCCCACAGGACATTAGACAATGACCAAAGACATTTTTGGTGCTTCTGGCATCTAGTGGGTAAAGGCCAGGGATGCTGCTAAACATCCTACAAGGCACAGAGTGGCCCCCATGATGTAGAATGATCTGATCCAAAATGTCAGGAGTGCCAAGGCGGAGAAACCCTGCTATAGTCTTTTAAAATAATATTTTGATAACTGTATTTTTTAAAACTTGCTTTATTGTATAATGTTAGAAAGAGAGCCATACCTGAAAAAGAATAAATGCTCACCCAATTGTGCAGAAGAAAAGAATTTATTCACGATCTTACAAGAATAGGCGCTCAACCAAAATGTGGTGGCTGTCACGCCAAGCCATAGAATGCCACAGACTTAATTCCCTGAGCCTAGCACACGGGCCCCACCCCTGTCTTTCCACTGATTGGATGCTCTAGAGGTTACAGTCCATCCAGGTAGTCCAACTAATTCAAATTTCCCGCAGAATGTTCCCACTTTTGACTATGCTTCATATTTCAGTGACCCCAGCCATTACTTATTCAAACTTTTGTCTACCTATATAAGGATTTGGCACCAATTCTAGGCTTGTGTCACAGGTCCTCTCCTTTGCCTGCCTGCAAGATCAATCTGAACTGTTTTGTAGCCTTTTGTTTAGTTGGTTCCATTTCTCTCATTCTGTGCCATCTTGTGTGAAAACTAAACTTAATTTTATTCTTACATATAACATATATGCAAATCAAAGGAAGAAAAAAAGCAATAATTTTCAAAGCACTCTTCAACAAGTAGTTACAAAACAGATCCCAGAGTTTGTCATGGGCTACCATACCATTTTTTTCCATTTAGCTGCTCTAGAATATTGGAGACTAGATGGAATATTTATGTTTTTATCATCACAATAGACTTTTTTGTGAAAAATAACACATACAAAAGCATTAAGTTTCATAGCACAGCACAACAATTAGTTGTAGAACAGATTTCCGAGTTTGGTATAGGTCACAATTCCACAATTTCGAGTTTTTACTTCTGGCTGTTCTAAGACCTTGGAGACCAAAAAAAATATCAATATACTGATTCAGCACTCATACTTATTTGTTAAACCCTACCTTCTCTGTATAATTCCACCATCACCTTTGATCTTTCTCCCAATCTTTAGGGGTATTTGGGCTATGGCTGTTCTAACTTTTTCATGTTGGAAGGGGCTGTTGATAACATGGGCTTGATAACTATATTTTAACAAACTCAATTTCCTTTGTAATCTTCTACATTTTATTTAATGTAGTTACAAGCTTTATTCTGAGGAGTTCCTTCCCCTCCACAGATTGCCAAAGGGTCCAAGGCGCAAAACTTGTATTAAAATCCTGAATGATAAGGAGGTAGCAAAGGCCATTTGAATTCAAATAATTTGTTGAATGACCAGGAAACTGAAGCTTGCATGCCTGGCTCCCTAAGGCAGTGTGGCCCAATGGAAAGACCATGGTTGTTGCAGTCAGAGCCTCTGAGGCTCAAATGCCAGCTCCACACTTGCCTTGGAATTTAGCCAAATCATTGAACTTCTCTTGAAATCAGATTTCTCATATGCAAAATGTATAAATAGTCCTTCACTTAAATCAGGAGTCAGCAAACTACTGCCTGTGGGCCAAATCCAGCCCTCTGCCTGTCTTTGTTAATAAAGCTTTATTGGAACATAGCCCTGTTCATTTGTTTACCTGTCATCCATGGCTGCTTTCCTGCTGTAACAAGGGAGTTGAGTTATAGGGTGGACCTTACTGCTGCAAAGGGCAAAGTATTTACTATCTGCGCCTTGACAGAAAAAGTTTGCTGACCTCTGACATAGAAGATAGCCGTGAGGATAAAGTGACATAAGGTGTGTAGAGCTCCAGCTCATTATCTGGTAAGGAGTAAGCACTGTATAAATGAAGTCCACTCACCCTCTTCAAGACAGAGCAACATCTGTGGGATGACAGAAGGTTGTTCAGACACCAAAGCGTATGGTGTGTTTAAACTGGAGAGGTATCTAACTGTCAGAAAACATACGAAGAACAAGGTTGCTTTATAAATAAGTTCTGAAGAAGTTCAAGTATATGTGTCTTATATTTAAATATCTTGCCTTTTTCCAGGAGTTTGAGCTGACTTCCAACCCAATAAATAGCAATGTATTCAATTTGCTCTATTGCCTGGAGGAGAATGTAAATAAGGTAGGAGGTTAGCAAAGTGCCTGCAACTGAGTTTTATTCTCAGCTTTGAGCTTCCAGGCAGCGGTGTCAAACCGTAACATGAAAAATTGCATAACACCTATTATCAGGAAAAAACCGCACGCCCATTAGATTATCAGGAGACAAAATGTTTCTATCTTGATACAAATTCTAACGAGAATCACTAACATAGATCTTTATGGACAGAGTTGAGAATTAAAAAAAAATAGTTGTAATTAACAGAAGTGACTTTTTGAGAACATATGAGCTCTCCTGTCCTTGCCACCTTTTAAAACCCCTTGATAAAAAAAAAAAGTGGGGGCTGGGATGGAATTGGTTTAAATGGTAGAATAGAATAACTCTGGCAAGTAAAAGATCAGTGAACACATTTTTGACACAGCAATTCAGTTCTATTGAAGAGGAGAGAGTTTTGATGTCTGGGAAAAAGGCGGAATATTCACATATTTGACTGTTAGAATAACTTAAGAGTATGTGGGCCCTCATTCCTTGGTAAACTAATGGCAAGAAGGTATATAAAAAGAAGAGTCAGGCGCAGGATGAGGATTAGGGAGAGGAAAGTGAGGCAAATCACCTAAGTAAAGGGCCAGATCCAACGTTTATTTAAATTTTTGCTATATTGTTCATCATGGAATTTTGCATAAATTTTTATTTAAAAAATGCTGTACTGAAATGCTACTAATCCGAATTACCAAGCATTTTGGCTCCTCCTTAAATGATGTGCCCGAGGTAAGCAGCTCATTCCTCTCCCCCTGTTGCTGGCCCTGACCCACACATCCATGCTATTAGGAAATAATTTTCATAAAAATCTGTTTGCTAGGGATGCGAGGGTGGCTCAGTGGTAGAATTCCCGCCCACCGTGTGGGAGACCTGGCTCCCATTCCCAGCCCAGGCACCTGACCCCCCACCCAACAGACATCTGTTTGCTTAGAAGGAACTCTCTCCATGCTGATTCACTTTTACCAGCTCTTTACCACTTTGTACATGCTGAGGTTAGGTCTTTGTGCCTCTAAGGGCTGCCTTTATTCACAGAAAAGACTAATCAAAGAGTTTTTTGTTTAAATAATTAACAATCAAGGTATTAAAATTATTGCTTTAGTCCATCTTTTAAGTTCAGTTTCTGAGTCCAGCCTGTTTTAGCAATCCGTTTTAAGGGGCCTTTAAATAATATTGGTCCAATTTACCCACTTAATTATTTAAATTCCTTTCAATCTCTAAGGTTTTTTTAATAAAGTAAGTGTATTCTAGTGTAGTATTTTGGTAACATTTGTACAGGATAAATTTGCCATTTCTAAGTGTGCACATGCTGGACATGAATTACTTTTACAGTGTTGTGCTTTCATCAGCACCTTCCTTCACTGAAACTCTTTGGTCACCCAAGACAGAAGCCTTCACCCTTTAAGCAATAACTCCCCACCTACTTACTCTTTAAGTATAGCCATCATCTGAATTAAGTAGGAAAACCTTTCTGAGTTCTAAATAGGCCTTACAAAGCAGCTGCCGAATCACAAGTATAAATGTGGTACAAGTAAGTTTTTAAAAATAATGTTCCAATGTGTACATAAATATATTTAGATTTCAACTCAAAATTGAAAGTCAAAATCAGTCATTCAATTATATACTTTATCTGAGAGTCACAGGCTATCAACTAACTAGGCCAAATTCTTTTGAATATCAGAAATGCATACCACCTCAAATGTGTGCAGATGCATTAACCAAGAAATAGCAATGATGCGATTTTGAGTCTCTCCATTATTTCTGTTCTTAATTTTAAAGCTTTCCAGGGTTGAGAGATGCTCAGGCACTCAGGGAGTCAGTACTGCCTCGGCTACTGGCATGGACTTAGACCAGAGATTTCAACTGGGTGTTGAAATTTGGAGATGTAGATAAGCAAGGAGATTGTTCTCACACCAAATATCATCTTATCCCCTGAAATGTAGGCATGGCCATCTCAGTATTCCGGAGATTTCTAATAACTAGCCATTTCTGCCAGTAATTCACCAGGTTCTTCTCAGGAGCCTTAATGAGTTTTCCTAACCCCACATTCTGAAGGACATAATTCTTTCTTCTACGCTGAAAAGATTGCAACCCCCTAGGTGAATCACTTGAATGCGTTTTGCACGGTTTTGGCTCTGAGTGTAAATACCCTCTCTTTGTGCTTTTGGCATGTTTTACCTTGGTAGAATCTTCCTTCTTTCATATGCTCAGGACCCACCATGCTCTTCGATATTCAAATCCAGTCCTGTTGCATTCTGGCTCTCTACCTGCCTCTGTCTTGCCTGTCTTCCACTAACACAACAAATCACAGAATGCTCTTAATTCTAGAAATATTCTTGCCTTGCTCCTTCCAACTCAGCCATTCCCTCTGGAGCAGCCACAGATATGTGTTTTTCTCAAACAGTTCTTTCTGTCATCAAGACCAAGGTGTGAGATGCATTCACGTCTCCCTGGTTGGTGTCTGCCCTCGGGCAGGCAAAGTGAACCAAACATCAAAAGGATAAACCACAGAGATTTCCAAAATTAATCCAAATAGGAGTAACTCGCATGATATTCGGCTAGGGCCCAGGCTAGCCTCTGTGTGTTGGTTTAACGAGCCACGAGACAATGGTTGACGCTCCTGCCTGCCACATTACAGTTTAGTTTGGAAAGAGCAGGATAATGATGTTTAACAGTACACTGTAAAGCACAAAGGCAGGAAGGAGGGAATGCCATGCAGTAATCTTCGTGCAATTCCAGGCATGGGCCAGGCCTTTATGAAAGTATTCTTTCCAGTCTAGGGCTTCATGGCGTAACAGAAATTTGAAAAGGAGCATGAGTTTGAGCCAGTGGCATATCTTGAAAGCAGGAATGCAAACTCCCTAATTATCAGTTAGCCACCTGACATATCTTTACGGTGCAACAGTTAACTTTTGTGCTTCAACCACTGGTAGTAACAGCTGGGGGGCAGGGGGCAGAATGTGACTGGAGAAGAGTGCCATTTGAAACTATCGTTTTGAGCTGTGGTTTTAACACAGCAATGAAATTGTTGTCCAAATTTTGGCATATTGTTTTCTATTGAAGTTTAGTTTTATGCTAACCACCATTTAGTAAAATATACTGCGTCCCAAATTGTAAGTGCTTTATTTCCTGCCAAAGGTTTACATTCCTTTTCTCTCAGTAGTCCATGAGGTGGCTCTGTTGTGGGCTCTCCTTATGAACAGAGCAATTGCCAACTATTGGTTTGTCCATCAGAAATTGGAACATGGAATGCATTTTTTCCATAGAAATTATGTTGAAAGTGGTGGCAAATAATGTTGAAAGTGGTGGCATAATTCCAGGCAAGCCCACAAAATGTACCTGGTTAGCTTGTAATTTAGCCATAGTTGGGAAGACAGTGCTTTTTCTGTATTTTTTTTCCCTGTGGCTATATGTTATGGTCCATGAATCTCAATCTTGCCACCCCAGGGTTAGGAGTGACAGATGGCCCCACCCAGCCTACAATAGAGTTTGGGCCAGCTGAGCCTTCACCTGCCACTGACCCCAGCTTCCTTGACTAAAGCATTGTTACCTCACTTATAGGGTCATGGTGAGTTTACATGTAGATATGTCAACAAGACCAATAATAATAACTGTTACTTTTTATTAAATGCTCCTTGTGTGTCCTTCACTCATCTGTTCACCCCTTCAACAATCCTACAGAGAGGTGCTGCTTCCCCCATTTCACAGCTAAGAACCTGAGGCACAGAGATGTCAAGTAACTTGCCTGGATTTACACAGCTAGCGAAGGAGCTTCCCAGTCCAAACCCAAGTGGCCTAGCTCCAGAAGCCATACTCTTGGTCACTCAAGTGAAGGGGTCAGTAAACTACAGCTCTACTGCCTTTTATTGTACAGCCTGCAAGCCCACAGTGGTTTTTACATATTTAAATATTGGGGAAAATACAAAAGAATAATAATATTTTGTGACATGTGAAAATGGCATGAGATTTAAATTTCAGCACCCATAAATAAAGTCTGACTGGGATCTAACCACGCCCATTCATGTACATGATGTCTCCGGCTGCTTTCACACCCCACCAGCAGAGTTGCATAGCTGTGACTGTCTGGCTTGCAAAGCCTAAAATAATCTCTGGGTTAGCCCTTTGCAGGAAAAGTTTGCTGACCTCTGCTATAGTGTATGAAAAGCACTCAGGTACAATGCCTGGCTTATTATAAATCCTCAGTAAATGTTGGCATTTGAAAAAACAACTGCATCTCCCTCCCAGCACTAGAGGTAGTGTAATAAAACAAGGGTTTCTGCTGCTAAAGACGAAGGTCTCCCACTCAGGAGACACAAGACAGCCCAGTCCCCCATGTCAGGGCCCCTGTGACAGCACCTGCTTGCAAGTCCCCACTGACTGCCAAGGCCAGGGCCCTGTCCAAGGCTTTGTCCTGGATGCTTTGCTTATGTTTGCAGTGACCGGAGTGTCAGCAGCTCCGGAGGCATTTGTGGGTGACACCTCAGCAGTGAGGGCCCCAGGTAGCCCAGCAGCACCATCATGAGGGCTGGAGGTACTCTGAATCCAGCTTCCTTGGAGGGGGCTGAAGGCATCAACAGCAAGGGATGCCGGAGACTCATCTGTTTTAGTTTCCTTGGCCACTCAAAGCAAATACCATGAAATGGATTGGGTTAAAGAATAGGAATTAATTTGCTCATGGTTTTGAGGCCAGAAAATGTCCAAAACAAGGCATCATCAAGGTGATGTTTTCTTCCCAAATACTGACTACCAGCCATCCTTGGCCACATGGCAAGGCATATGGTGGCATCTCCTTGTCTCTCCCTTCTCTTCTGTTTTTCATTGATTTCTGCTTCTTGCTTCCATGGCTTTCTCTCTCTTTGCCTGAATTTCATTCTTTTATAAGGACTCCAGTAAGAGGAATAAGACCTGTTCTTATTGAGGTGGGTCACACCTTAACGGAAGTAGCCTCGTCAAGAGGCTTACTTACAGTGTTTTCACACCCACAGGAATGGATTACATTTAAGAACATGTTCTTCTAGGTGTACATGCAGCCTCCAACCACCACACCATTCCTAACCAGAGCATTCCTGCCCAGCCTGTGTGGTTGGGGCTCTCACAGAGGAACTTAACATCTAGCAGAAGATGTATATACTAGTGAGAGGCTGTTACACATGGGCACCAGGAGAGCTACCCAAAATTCTTCAGACAGCATTTCCACAGCAAAACATAGGAACAACCAAATGGTCATGTGCAGGAGAATGAATAAATAAATGTAGCTAAATCCATCATCTTCTTCAAATCTTTACTCAGCTGATACATTATAAAACAGCTCTACCCCATCTGCTCTCTTTAAACTTTGAATCTTCCTTATATATTCTGAATATTAAACCTTTATTGGATATGTGCTTCCCAAATATTGTCACCCACCATGTAGGTTGTCATTTTACTTTCATGCTTAAAGTCCTTTGAGGTACAAAAAGTATTCCATTTTGATGAGGCCCCATTTATCTATTTTTTCTTTTGTTACTTGTGCTTTGGGTGTAAAGTGTAAGAAACCATTGCCTAACACAAGGTCCTGAAGATGCGTCCCTATATTTTATTCTAGAAGTTTGATAGTTCTGGTGCTGATATCAAAACAAACAAACAAAAGGAAACATCCTCCTAAATTCATGTGTACACACACAGACACATACTCATACACTAGGAATGGAGGTGGCAAAGCCTCCATTATCAAATCTGTGACCACTGTGGGCTCAATCCCTCTGGGGAACTCTGAAGCCAATAATTACCCAAACTGAAAGTGAGGCATGGAGGCATCAGGGTTTTTAACCAGTGATTGACAGATGACTCCTTAGAGGCATGGACACTGAGGGTAGGGGTGAGGGGTGGACTGAGGTGCCCCTGTTGCCAGAAGAAATGCCCCCAGGCAGAGAGCCTTAGGCAGGTGGGGTGAATGCCCAGGGGGCATGGGTGGGACATTAGCAATTGCTGCCATCACCCTGGAGGTAGTGTTGACACCTGCTTCCCCTCTGCTCAGCTGTAACCTAGAACATGGCCAACTCAGCTTAGACCCTCTGCTTTAACGCACAGAGGAACAGATACTCTGGGCCTCACACCTCTATCCTCTGGCATGCTCACCAGAATTTTGGCACAAGGCAATTGAATGGCAGATGTTACTTGACCTTCACCTCAACCAAAGCACATCTTAATGGACTATCTTCAAAATACCACTCAGTCCGGGTGCCCTATGGGGTCAACATTTTTTTTATGACAGCAAATCAAAGTAAATGAATGAATGAACTTCTTGTGTAGAGTTATTATTCATAACTGGTTGTCAAGACATTTAAAAAAATCACAGCCTAAAATTGTTGTTTTAATACTGTATCAATAAATATATAAAATGCTACACCTAAAAAAAATCACCTTTGGCCCTGTAATACTACTTCGAGAAATATATCCTTTGGATATAATCATGAATGTAAAAAATATTTATGTAAAAAAAAATCATTGGGATATTTTTAGTAACAGGGAAAATTGAAAACAAACTTGATGCTCAACCTTAGTGGAAATAATAAATAAATTGTGTAATAGGTATATTACAAACTGTTTTTTAGCCACTAAAATTATTCTTTTAAAGAATTTTAAATATTATGACAACGTATTTATGACATAATAGCAGGGATAGAAATGTTTATAGGAAGGATGATTCCACTAATCTATAAAAAATGTTGAAATAGAAAATACTGGGAAAAATCACTGAAAAAAATAACAGTGAGCTGTAGAAAAATGGGTGATTTCAAAAATCTGTATTCTAGGGTGGGCCATGGTGGCTCAGCAGGCAGAGTTCTCGCATGCCATGCCAGAGACCCGGGTTCAATTTCCAGTGCCTGCCCATGCCCCCCCCCCCAAAAAAAAATTGTATTCTTCATGTTCTCTGTAATGATCAGGTATGGCTTTTGCAATAACAAAGTCATCTTTAAAAATAAAGAAGAAGAGATCCTAAAATGACGAAAATAAATAGAACCTGAATAAAAGACTCTAGGGTACTGTGTCCATTCTACTCACCTTTGGATATAGCTCACTCTTGAGTACTTAAAAATTGTCAAATTTACCTTATAAGAATTTTACAAGTCACACTCAGCTCTCTGTGGACAGAGTGAGAAGTAACCTACTGGGAACCTGATAGGGAACTGAGCAGCTAGTCTAGTGCATAGCAGACAGTCAACGATTGCAGGGGCAGTAGACAAGGTTAGGTCCTCTCTGGTTGGGCCAAGCATGGGTTGGGGCAGTGACTATCTCTAGATTAGCCTGTATTGGGTGTCAAAATCCAGGCTGGTGAAGGCAGCAAATCAGGCAGCTTGACCATCAGTCCTCAAGAGCTTTTCACAGAAGGCGACTCAGCACCTTGGAGAGTTCCCAAGAGAGTCAGTGTTTCAGGAGATTGGTTCCTTTTGCAAAACTTCTGGTGTTTTGAAAAAGTCCTGTTCTCCCCTGTGTCCTCGGGGATCTTATCTGCAGCAGTGAGAGGACAGAGCTACAACTAGCAAAAGAAGCTCTCTTCTGAAGATGTACACACACACACACACACACACACACACAGACACACACACACACAGATTTCCCACATTATTAGATAGAAAATCCAATTCTTCTAGCCAGAAGTGTGTATAACTAAGGATTCCATCCGGTTTATGGCAGGGCTAGGAGAGGGGGAATATACCTATTTATCTTCCCTCCAGAGCTTTCCTTTTCTGGGTCGGCTCAGAAGTACTAACAACTCAGCTTCTTCTCTGCAAGTTCTTGAGAGGAACATACATCATTTATTTCACAAATCTGATCCTGGGAATGTGGGTACTCTTTCTTAGATTCCTATCAGATTGATCTTTTCCACAGAATTAGATGATTTGAACTGTAGATGCTCTTCATTTATCTTCTATGCCTAAAATGAATGGGCCTTTTCTTAATAATATTGAACACGAGTTTATATTTTGCATGAGGTCTCTTTAATACAAAGGCCCTGAATGTATCTTGGTAGATGGAATTTTTCTCTAAATTTGCCGACTTCTGCATCTAGTTCATAAAATGGAAATTCTGAATCAGAGCTGCAAAGATTTAATGGGCTCCAAGCTGCTGGATCTAATTGCCTGTTGTTAGCAGTATCCAGGCTCCAATGGACCAGCATTTCCCCACCGGTGTTTTATTGAACGCTAGTCTAACACAAAGTTCTGTGAAAGGAAATAGTTCCAACAGCGGTTTAGAAAACCCTGCCTCACACTCTATGCTTTTTTTGGAAAAATCACAATGCTCATGAGCATTAGATGTTCTGAATAAAAGAAAGATTTTTCATGCTCTTCCGTCCAACATTTTCCAAATCCTTTGGACCACAGAACCCCTTTGTATTAATAGTGCCCATTAATATTTCTCTGATCTACTCTTTAACAGAAGACACTTCTAGAGGCAGTCAGTTGGCAAGGTTATCATCAAAGGTACTAATGCATCTAATACATAAAGTAAGTGATATTTATATCTCCTAGCCTGAGAATCTATGATTGTTGTTATTCCCAGCTTAAATGTTTGTATATGCAAGAGAGTCAATTGTAGTGATAATCAAAATGATTCACACTCATGTGTTTCTTAAATAGAGTGCTTTGGGGCTTGGAGAAATACTTTTCTAACAGGGGAATTAATTAGGTATAATTTCATGGTGGAAAGTGGCAGGTGTGTATAGAGTCTTCAAACTCAGCGGTGCTTCAATCCATAATTAAAATATATAAAAGTAATAGACAATAACTTCTATTAATATTCTGGAGTAGAGTTCTGTGTTAGGTAAGGAAAATAACCAGGCCAAAATGTGAAATAATCTCTGGATTGAACTAATTAATAATGACCTTCAAGATGTTAGCATCTTCTTGGAAGAACAAAACTCTTATGAATGTTTTCAAAATAAGCAAGAGAATTATATCTGATAGCTTTTTCATGGAAAGAGTGGGATAATTTATTTTGATTCACTATGGCGTACTGCTATTGAATATTTTAGAATAGCATGCCAAGTGAAAAACCTATAATACTGTACTTTTAGCTCCCACTTTGAAAGCAGTTTTCCAACTCATTTATTAAAGAGTATTCATATTCTGAGTCAAATTATGTAGTAAAAATAATTGTTCTCTGTATTAGTTAAGGTTCTCTAGAGAAAGAATCAACAGGAAATATCTGTGAATATAAAATTTATAAAAGTGTCTCACGCACCCATGGGAATGTAGAGTCCAAAATCAGCAGGGCAGGCTGTGAAGCTGATGATTCCAATGGAGGGTCTGGATGAACTCCGCAGGAGAGGCTCGCTGGCCGAAGCAGGAAGAGAAGAGAGCCTGTCTCTTCTGAATCCTCCTTAAAAGGCTTCCAGTGATTAGATTAAGCATCACTCATTGCAGAAGACACTCCCCTTGGCTGATTTTAAATGGAATCAGCTGTGGATGCAGCTGACATGATCATGATCTAATTCTATGAAATGTCCTCATTGCAACAGACAGGCCAGCACTTGTCCAACCAGACAAACAGGTACCACCCCCTGGCCAAGTTGACACACAAACCTGACCATGATGTTCTCTGTATCTGCACAGCAGTTTTTTTTCTTTTAGAACTTGGGCACAGGTATTGATTTGATAATATTCCTCAGTTCATTCATATGTTACACACATAAATACATCTACGTACATATATGTATATATATTCTCTATAATGTGTGTAAATATATGAACAATAAACATTTTCACGCTTATGCATTTATACATAGTAATGTATGTTCCCTTTTATATTGTACATAAATATCCATGAACATATATAGTATATGTGTGTGTATATATATATCATTTATATGTATTTATATATGTGGATATAGTTGTGTATATTCTCATTTACTCTCTCTCCTAGGGTAGCATTATATTTGACATATAGTCTCTCACTTACATGTATCCTTGTATGAGATGTATTCTTTTGTGTGCATGTTTTCTCAATTTATATGTAAATAATATATTTATACATATAATGGTTTGCTGACTTTTCATCCAATATTATAGTTTTAGAAAAAACTTTTTATTTAGGAAAATTTTGAACAGAAACCAAACTCTAGATAAGCATAGCATGAGCCCCTGTGTGCCCATCGTGCAGCCTCAACAATTATGAAGGCATGCCCAGTCTCCTTCACCTGTGCTCCACCCACTTCTCTGCTGCCTAGACTATTGAAGCAAAGCTCAGACAGCCTATCATTTCACCAAGCCTTTTATATCTAGCTCTAACAGTTATGACAATGGCATGACCAGGTCTAAGATGATAACATCTAAATGCAACCAAATATCCAGTCTGTGTTCAAATTTCCCCGATGGCCTCATGAATTGTTTTACGTTTGGGTAAATGAGTGTCCAAATAAGCGTCAGATATAGCAATTGGTTGCTGTGTCTCCCCAACCTCTTTTGATCTCTAGAGTTTTACTTTCTTTCCATATATTTGTTGAAAAAACACTCTTTGGTTCATTCTGTAGAGTTGCATATGGTTTGAATTTTGTTTACTGCCTACCTGTGGAGCTGTTTAACATGTTCCTCTCATCCTGTATTTTCCGGGAAGTGGAAATTAGTTTCCACTCCATTATATTTCTCGTCCAAATTCTTTTCTTAACTTTTTTTTTTTGCGGGAAGTGGGGCTGGTCATCTCATGGATGCTGCCGAGTACTTAATCAGGAGGCTCACAATGGCGCTATAATGTTAGCAGCCACTGACGATCACTGCCTAAAACATTAATTCTCTGGATGTTGCAAAATGATGATATTCTATAATCTGTCTTCATTTATTAGTTGGAATACTTTCCTGAAGAAAACCTTCCTGTTGTCAACTAGTTGTTAGTCTCATGACCTTTTACATGAAAGGCAGTAAAAATGTTTGAGTCCTGCTCTTTATTTACCAGTTTTCAAAATAACGAGTCAGTCCCCCCAGCCTCGTCCACAGGGGCCCAGTGATATTTTCTTGTGTTATGGTGAATTCGCTTTCTGGCATAACAAGATGTTTCAGGATCATTGGGGCATTTCCTGCCCCAGACCCCAAATCAGCCATTTCTCCAAAAAGCCCTGGTTGCTTTTAGTGGAAAATCAAAACTCTGGGTGCTAGAAATGCCCCATCACTACTGGGTTAGTCATTGTTATTTGACACATTTTCAGCCTGCAGAGCTAAGAAATATGTATTTTCAAGATAAAATGCATCATGATTTCATACTTCCAATTCAAATTCAGGAGTACAAGATTTGTATACAAGTGCACCAGTATCCACTTTCTCCAGATCTCTCTTATGGCACCGATATAATTCTTCCTTTGCTTCATCCCATAAATCACCCAGTCTCAGAAAAACATTACCAACACCATCACCACCAATACATGCTGGAAATGGTTAAATACATTTTGCAGTTGGTTTTGTCCATAGTATATGTTCTAGTTTGCTAGCTGCTAGAATGCAAGACACCAGAGATGGATTGGCTTTTAATAAAAGGGGATTTATTTAGTTATAGTTCTTCAGAGGAAAGGCAGCTAACTTTCAGCTGAAGTTCTTTCTTACATGGGAAGGCACAGGGTGATCTCTGCTGGCCTTCTCTCCAGGCCTCTGGGTTCCAACAACTTACCCCAGGGTGATTCCTTTCTGCATCTCCAAAGGCCTGGGCTGAGCTGCTTGGGTTGTGCTATGTTGTGCTCTCTCATTTAAGCACCACCCAATTAAGTCAAACATCATTCATTACAGCAGGCACGCCTCCTAGCCAACGGCAGATGTAATCAGTGACAGATGAGGATCACATGCTGTTGACTCATGTCCACAGCAATAGAACCAGGCACCTTCACCCGGCCCAGTTGACACCTGAACCTAAACTACCACAGTACATATCCCACTAGGGATGTTTAGTCAAATTGCTGCACTTCAAATTTACTTGAATTATTTCCTTCCTTTACACTTATGTCACCAATTCAATTCACATGGTCTTTTGTTTCACTTTGCCTTTCATCTGTAACAAGTACTTTAAAAATTTAATCTCTTTCTATAGCTATTTAAAGTATTTGCTTGGTTCCAGAGTCAAATCTACAAAACAAGATGTATTCAGAGTAGACTAACTCTTATCCCTGTCCTCTCCACCTTGATCAGTCTCTCTCCCATAGTTACTATTTTGGTTTTTTAGTTTTTATTCTGTCCTTCCATTATCGTTTAAACCTAATTTGGTGCATGTGTATGGTTAGTATACATACATATATATATATATATTTTTTTTAAATAGATGGTAGCATACAAAGCATGCTTTCCCTCCCCCTTGTTTTTTCCCTTCAGAATATCCCCTGGTGATCACGCCTCTTGCAGCCCCTGGGGTCACTGTGGAACATCTGGGTTGCTTCTAGTGTCATACTGCAGCCAGTGCCACAGGCGTTAGCCTCGTGCAATTCGTCTGGGTTCCCCTAGCTTCATCTCGCCTGCTACCTTTAACTGCATGACACTGTCCACATAGTGCAGCCACCACATTTTGCCTCTCTTCCCGCTCCCTGCCACTTACCCAAGTCCCCAGGTCCTTAAAGCAGCCCCCACTCACCTGAAAGCTATAGGCAGCTCTGTCCCCAGCACCCCAGGCCTGTCAGATCGCCCAAAGCACAGCTCTGTGAAAGCTCCAGTCATGTCCTATCCGTTGTCCCAGTGCAGCTTCCCAGGGAAGAGGCACTTCAGGAGAAACTTCTACATAATTTCAGAATAAACATCAATGAATGTGCTTTTTCAAAAGGTCTGAATTTACCTTCTGGACACCATGAACTGTGTACATGAGGAGGTTTCCCTCTGCACTGGCATCAATGCAGTTTCATACAACACTTAATTTATGACCCACCCATAGCAAGTCTATAAAATTAAGTGGTCATGTATTCTTAAACTTAATTTTTTTAAAAAAGCCAACATTATAGTAGGTATCGCTTGTTGTTATTTTTTAATCAACTATTTCTAGTTCTACAAAGCTCAAGTCCTGTTGTACATGGTGTTTTTGTAGCCAGGCTTGTGTTCACGTGCCAGCAGGACAGACACACATACCATGTGATTCCTTTTAAGGGGATGCTTACAGCGTCAGCGTCCTTGAAAACCATATCGGACTGCAGCTCTCCCACATTCTGTAAAGCACATTTCTCTGCAGTGACAACATTTTGAGGGGATGCCCGCAAAGAAATAGGGACCCAACCCCAGGAAGCTGTGGGTCGGAGGGTTGACAGCAGAGCCCTGCTTCATGGTCTCACATCTCAGATAAAAACCACGTGTATAAAAAACAAAAAACAGAAAGTGTTATCCCTGGAGTCTTTCCTTTATTGTGAGTGTGTGTTTGTGTTTGTGCATTTATAATCAAGAGACATATAAACAGATTTCAGGATTTGGCAGGTAGTCAGTTCTGCTCTAAAGAATGGATTGCCTATAAGAGAGAAGTGGATTATTTATATGCATGTGTATGTATATTTATATTTACATGTTGCTTTAGTTTGTCTTCATGTTTTTGTTTATTTGAAAATATAAGCTAGGAAAATCTGTCTATTCAGTGTAGCGTTTTCTACAAACTTTGGTTATACACGAGCACACTTTTCCTTGCCGAGTGATGGTGCTCTGGAAGAGAGTTCTTTGGGCAACTGGCTCTAATCACCAAAGCACAGCTACAGCTGTGTCCGTGTGCTCCCCAGGGATGGTTTCATATGCAAGGAGAAGCACCCCCAGGACGAAGTCTCCCAAGGCTGTCTGGCTCACTGTTTTTCAAAGGGCAGCGGCGACATTAGTGACTCATGAAAGCAGCTCAGTAAATCATAACCAGCATTTTAAAATATGACCCAGATTATAATAGAAAATACTGTATATCATATAAATGCTGTTTGGGGAAACTTGTTTCTCTGTAAATAAATATATGCATATAAGGTCAGAAAGGAAAATGTATTTCTTCCTGTGAGTGGCAATCAAGAAAGTTCAGGAAGGCCCTGCTCTGGTAGCTGGCGGCCCCCACCCCATCGTTCCTCCGGAGCTCTGCTTCACCCTCCCCATGGGCTCCTTTCTCTCCTTTAGTCCCAAAGCTGCAACTGCAATAGCCACTATCCTCTTTCCTCTTCTTGGTACTTTTCCTCTTTCTCTGTAAACTCATGTCTCATGTCTCTTCTCTTCTTGTTGATTCTCTAGCAAGGACAGCTAGAATTCTGTGTTCTCATCCTGCCAGGGAGCTAACACCCTCCACTTCTGACTTCCCTTCCCACTAATGGGTGCGTCATAGAATGTCAGTGTGGCTGTCAGGCCCTTCGCCTCTTCTATTGTGTTTATCAGGTCATACAACTCAAAGTTCTCTTTTCCCTGCCTGTTTAAATTGTGTTCTTTGCTATTCTGGCTGGCAGAAGACTTCATTATAATTAGATATAATTTTTCTGAGATTGGATAGAATAATTCACTCTTTTTTTGTTAGTATCACACATCAAATTGAGAC